>NC_089798.1:4305196-4605196 GCF_040412425.1 Macrobrachium rosenbergii
CGGTAACTCTGCTGAAAATCTCAGAATTTCTTTAGTCACCTTGTCGTAATTTTCTCGCACCATTTCCTATTAGGCCTTACATAAAGTGTTATACATGAAAAATGTGCGCAATTTCATGAAGAATACAACAAAAAAATAACTCATGGTTGTAACTTTTATCAGTTTTGAAATATTTTCATATAAATCACGATAAGTGACAAAATTTAAACCTACGGTCAAATTTGACTCAACCGAAATGGCCTCAAAATGCAATTGTAAGCTAAAACCGTTACATTCTAGTAACATTCAATCATTTACCTTCATTTTGCAACAAACGGGAAGTTTCTAGCACAATATTTCGATTTATGGTAAATTTTTGAAAAAAACTTTTTCCTTCCCCTCGCGCACGGTAACTCTGCTGAAAATCTCAGAATTTCTTTAGTCACCGCGTCGTAATTTTTGCACCCTTTTATGTTAGGCCTTGCATAAAGTGTTATACATGAAAATGTGCGCAATTTCATGTAGAATACAACAAAAAATAAGCCATGGTTGTAGCTTTTATCAGTTTTGAAATATTTTCATATAAATCACGACAAGTGCTAAAATTTCAACCTTCAATAACTCTGACTCAACCAAAATGGTCGAAAAATGCAATTGTAAGCTAAAACTCTTACATTATAGTAACATTCAAGCATTTTCCTTCATTTTGCAACAAACAGGAAGTCTCTAGCACAATATTTCTATTTATGGTGAATTTTTGAAAAAACTTTTTCCTTCCCTCCACGCAAGGTAACTGCTGAAAATCTCAGAATTGCTTAAGTCACCTTGTCGTAATTTTGCACCGTTTTATATTAGGCCTTACATAAAGTGTTATACATGAAAATGTGTGCAATTTCATGTAGAATACAACAAAAAAAAAATAACTCATGGTTGTAACTTTTATCAGTTTTGAAATATTTTCATATAAAATCACGATGTGACAAAATTTAAAACCCACGGTCAAATTTGACTCAACCAAAATGGCCTCAAAAATGCAATTGTGTTAAAACCCATGACATTCTAGTAACATTCAATCATTTACCTTCATTTTGCAACAAACAGGAAGTCTCAGCACAATATTTCGATTTATGGTGAATTTTTGAAAAACTTTTTCCTTCCCTTCGCGCACGGTAACTCTGCTGAAAATCTCAGGATTTCTTTAGTCACCGCGTCGTAATTTTCGCACCCTTTTATGTTAGGCCTTGCATAAAGTGTTATACATCAAAATGTGCGCAATTTCATGTAGAATACAACATAAAATAAGCCATGGTTGTAGCTTATATCAGTTTTGAATTATTTTCATATAAATCACGACAAGTGCCAAAATTTCAACCTGTGGTCAACTTTGACTCAACCGAAATGGTCGAAAAATGCAATTGTAAGCTAAAACTCTTACATTCTAGTAACATTCAATCATTTACCTTCATTTTGCAACAAACAGGAAGTCTCTAGCACGATATTTCTATTTATGGTGAATTTTTGAAAAAACTTTTTCCTTCCCTCCACGCAAGGTAACTGCTGAAAATCTCAGAATTGCTTAAGTCACCTTCTCGTAATTTTGCACCGTTTTATATTAGGCCTTACATACGGTGTTATACATGAAAATGTGCACAATTTCATGTAGAATACAACAAAAAATAAGCCATGGTTGTAGCTTTTATCAGTTTTGAAATATTTTCATATAAATCACGATAAACAGGAAAAATTCGACCTTCGGTCAATTTTAACTCGACCGAAATGGTCGAAAACTGCAATTGTAAGCTAAAACACTTACAGTCTAGTAATATTCAATCAATTACCTTCATTTGCACCAAACAGGAAGTCTCTAGCACAATATTTCTATTTATGGTGAATTTTAGAAAAAAACTTGTTTTTACGTCCGCGGGTTACGAATTCATGCATCATTTTGTGATAATATTTTCTCTGTGTTGCTTTGATCATTTTACAATTTGTTATATACCAAAATTATCACAATTTAGTGTACAATGCATCGCAATTTAGTGTACAATACAAAGAAAAAAAATAACTCGTCAGCTTTAACTGTTTTGCTCACAGCACGATTTGTATACAATTATATATGAAATTTTTTTTTGTGCTGCCATATATTCTAATATTTATATATGATAATGATATTTTTTTCATTTCTGATGGTTACATACTAAACTTCAGGCAATGACAAAATAAGGAGCCAAAAATGAACTCTTAATCTTAAAAACTAAGCGTGCTTTGATTTTTTGAAAAAACTTTTTTTCCGCTTCGGTGCTAACTCCCAAATGCCGCCGGCATACGACAGACACTTTTGTAAATAGAGGCTCAGCGTTTAAGGGTTAACTTATTTCTGACTTTATGGTGACCAAAATAAGATCTTGGGAAAAAATCTGAAAGTGAAACCGTGAAGCTTCTTCACACTACAAAGACCATGAAAGTTATGGAGAAAATGGCTAACATACATGCTGTTGCCTTATTGGTGTGTAGAGGATAAGGAATGAACCTAGGTAATTGCTGTACACAAAGAGACAGAGTCCTCTTGTTTAAGTCCTTTATGTTCTACCACTGTGCCAACATGCACTATTCTGGCAGAGACCAACTATAAGAGAATTCTCTGAGATTGGTTGGTTGATCTTATAGAGCCCCAGGGGGACAATGAGAATAACTTCTTTGAGGACGAGCAGCGGCTACACTATCAAAAATGCTCTTTTTATATATGGTAACTTCTAACAATATATTTCACATATAACATCATCCATCAAGCTAAACATGTCTAACTGGCATTCAACCATAGAAAACACAAAACAAGAGGTTTGGTTGTTGAATGGCTATATCCAAACAGAAATTTTAAGTCTGGTACATTATGAATAAGTCATAGTTTTACTGAATATATAAAAACAAGTAAAGCTACCAGTTCTGACAAGTACTGAACAATATAACTTTCTTCTGGTTATGTGGAATTAATGAAATTGTATGATGTATCAATGAGGAAATCTTATAAAAGAGGTTTACCTGCATTGTTAGCTTCCTTCCTGAGTCTGATCGAAATAGTTTGACATCATGGTTCTGGCCTTCATGAAAAGTGCGCTTGCTAAACACTTTCTCATGTCTTTCAAACCCAAAGTCAAAAGTAACTTTTAAATGACCTGCAGAGATACAAAGTAACACCAGTAAATAATTAATCACACGTTTATGAATCTACCCTGTAATCACACTGTAAAGTAAGAAAAAGCCACTTCATATATTATCAATTAGCCACTGAGCAGTTGTTCCTAGAAATGTAGATTTAATTATTTGCAATTTATATTTATTAATAACCAAATGAAATACTTTTGGGAGTTTGGTATTTTATACCATAGATTTAATTATTTGCAATCTATATTTATTAATAACCAAATGAAATACTTTTGGGAGTTTGGTATTTTATACCAATCTTTGTAAACCTGCAAATGACTTGCGTCGATATAAGCCTATCCTTACATTTGCATAAGGTGGGTAGTATATTTAAGAAAAGAATGTTCTTTTATTAGTGCTGCATTTTACAAATTTTAAATCTTTAATGAAATACTTTTGGGAGTTTTATACTAATCTTTGTAAACCTGCAAATGATTTGCATAGATATTAGCCTATCCTCACATGTGTAAGGTGGGTAGTATATTTAAGAACAATTTTTTTTTAACAGAGATGCATTTTATAAATTTAATCTTTATTCATACTCTACAGAGTATAAAATTAAACATATTTCATAGTATAGTACAGTACTGTTTGTATTTCTCTCCCTTACTCTACACTGTTGATCATCTACACTTTCTATATACAGTAGTATATAGAAAGTGTATTATATAGTACTGTTTTCTTCATAATTTGGTAAATAGTCAACTGTTTCATGGTAAAAACTGGGAATGATCAATTGTTTGCATTAAATATTGTGAAGTTTTGTGGACAACTAAATAATTTGGGAAAGTTAAACAAATTATTCAAGGATTTTCAAATTCACAGGGGGCTAGCTCTCCTAGCCCCACAAAATTTTGAGGCATGACTGTACACATTTTAAGAGTCCCTATACACCTATATACAATACAACTGTGCCACATACAAAGCAAATTTTAGACATCATGAAACACTGCTGTATGCATCAAAAAATTATATACCTGGAATATCTTTGAAGTATCACAATGTAAACCTATAATAGCTTCCATTTTGAATAAATACCTACTGTAACTCACCTGAATTGGATACAGCTAAAGTTAAGTACTCTCCAGACATATTTGAATAAAGACCCATCAGGAACCCTCTTGGGTTTGTGGTAGTAAATCCAACTCTTATCTTTTCAGCAATGGTAGACTTGTAGGTTCCTGGAATTTCATATTTCACCATAGTATCTGTCAACATTTTGATGCCGATCTCTGTTGGAAATAAAACAAAAATATAGTGTTTAATTCAAATACCTTACTTAGGATCCTGGTTTTAGCATATTTCTCAAACCAATTTTTCCCTCATATTCTATTTATGCTGTCACATTTTAATTAAAGAGTAAAACTATAATTACATACCAGTTACTTAGTACTGAAACTGTTGTACCTAGGTACCACTAAATGGAATGTACCTTTTGATCCAAACTACCAATACAGCCACTAACTTAGATGAACACACATTTCAGCAGGATGTCCACTACTTACTGGGTCACAAGAAGTTATGACAGTATAGAAAGGGAAATAACAAACTTTGGTACTAAAAATGCCCAAACAAAGGACTACAGCCTTTTTAAATATGGAAGTTTAGCAGTACCTGTATTTATTTTTCATTTTTGTTTGTATACTTGCAGTGTTCACTTGTTACTCCATACAAGTTTACAAAATACTAACGTACTAGGCAAATGCTAGGCCACCAGGCAAGAAGAGCTAAAATCAAATGATGTAGCTTATCCACTTGATATATGACACACAATGAGATATGGCAATGCAAATCTTTTTATGTAAAAATGTTCACCATACATTTCTGAACTTACCATCTGCACAAATTGGGCCTTTAAATGCAGTCCATCGACAATCACATTCGTATTTAGAGTACCCTTCATAACATGTTCCATTGTTAAGGCAAGGATTTGACTGACATTTGCCTAAACATCCGCCATGAACTCCATACATGCCCTTTTCTGCTCTTCCACGCAAATCTTGAAGGACACCATTCAAAATCAAGGCTCGGATGCAACCCACATACCCATCACGGTAGTCAACAGTTGCACCTGTAATATAAGAAACAAGGTTTTACAAAAATGTCTGTTATAATATACTCTAATAAAATACAGTTCTAATACAAAAAAAAAGACAATATATCAAGTGACAATCTGACTCGTAATCTCCACTAAATTCTAGTAAGAAGCTCATAATTTTTTCCTTTTTTTCAATAAATTCAAAAATACATAGGTCCTACAGTAAATTTAAAAATATTAATACAATTAATACGCCATAAATTTTATTTTAAAAATGTAAATAATCAACAAAAAATTATACAAATATCATAAAATTTAACTCTGGCAGATGATCCCAACAAAAGCTTTTCAGTTACAGCTGCTGAGAGAGAGAGAGAGAGAGAGAGAGAGAGAGAGAGAGAGAGAGAGAGAGAGAGAGAGAGAGAGAGAGAGAGATTTCATTTAACTGCTGTTTGTCTAAAGGTACAGTTTTAGGTACTACTGTACTATTATTCTTCATTTCGCTTTCTTCTCCCCTTTCCTTAATTCTGATGGAACTTAACAGGTAGGAACCTTGGAAGCTGATTATTTTCTCCAAATATTTTAAGCTTTCCTACTTTTCAAAGTCACAGGTCAATTTAAACGGCAAAGTTTTTTTCTAGTATCACAGTTTATATATGACCCTTGATTAAAATTCAAGATTACATGCTGTCAGCATTGTTTGTATTTTGGCACAAACACACTTTCAATTTAAAAGGCCAATTTAAAGCCAGATGTGGAAATATCTTTCACAAATAATAAGGATAAGACTTTACAAACAATTAAAACAGAACCTGCAGCATTCCAGTTTAGTGACATTCATTTGCACAGGTGAGCATGTAACTATAAAATTCAATGACTGATGATTGTCTAAAAGCTGATACTGTACTTAAATTTAGGTAAGCTATTAATAACCCAGAATGCTTGTTAGGGCATAGGTAAAATAAATGGCTAGGACTGATTATACTATGCAGACTACAATAATAAAAACCTGACCTACTTATATAACACATTTACAAATGAAACTAAAAAAATTGAAAATAACCACGGATACTTCTATCTTGAACCACCTAGTGAGAATTGTCGGCTCAGAGTTCTCAAGAAAACAGAGTTCCTGCTCAGACGAACTGCCAGTCAAAGCCGAATGTTCAAGACTAGCATGCTACAAGTCGCAGATTTCCGAAGAAACCAAAGAACTCGGAAGGAGCTAACGAGTAATGTACATTACAAACGTCAGTTGTTCCCTCTACCCAAGTGTCCGTAGAAACACAGGCGGAGGAGATACTAGTTCGGGGAATGTTCCCGGAACTAGTATCAGTGACACAGGCTACCTCTTCAACTTGCTGTATCCAAGGAAAACTGTGCACCTGGTGCTCTGAGTTGCAGGGTTTGAGAAAGACACCCACGTCCATAGACGACGGAGAACACCAAAAGAAGAAGGCGAAGATGACAATGGGGAAAGGCTTCTCTTCGACTTATACTGCAACTAGAGGGCCTCACCACAGTACACCTGTGTGAAGAAAAATCGGAGAGTTCCCAAAAACCCCCAACGCCTGAGATGGTGGAAGACAGGTCATACTTCTCTTCAAAGACCGAGCCGATTGATCTAAACTATGTTGGAGGAGTCGGGTCGGAGGAATCGGCTGATGACGTGATAAAAACTAGCCATGACGTTACAAGAACAGACGACTCTTACAAAAGCAGAAATTACTACATGTAAGAGCAGGTTTAATCATACTCTAATAAAATTGTGATGATAAAATAAGTTTATTTCATACATATGATAAAAGGGTAACCGAAGTTTAGGGTCTCGGATGACAAAACATCGAAAGGGAGATGAGAAGCCACAGAAGGAGATGAAGGCTACATCGAAGAAGCAGTCTGTCTAAGATTGGTACCCCTGAATGACAACGTAAACTGTGCATCTGAGCCTCGAAAAGAAGAACAAAATGGAGTTGCCCCCACCGACTCAGGAGGTGAACAACCCCTAGAAGTCATCTTGTAGATGTGGCTCCCAGACTCTGGAAGGAACACACTGCTGTCAGATCTGGCTTGGATCCAAACTTCCACCACAGAACTAACAAGTTGGGCGAGGTACACCAATACCTTGGCAACACTGGGAGAGCGAAGAGAATGTAGAGGAGCTGCCAGTATCTGAGCGGAACACGAAGCCGTCCGACTTCAAGGCAAGCATCAGGGCTGATAACTGTCACTCCAGAAGACGACAGGGAAGTCCAGAGGACAAAAACAAGTTCTGAACTGTGGGGCCTAAAAAGAAACAAGTAATATGCTTTCCCTCTCAGGAAGGGAAGAAACATCCTACCCTGAGAGAAAGGAAAAGAAATATATCTGTATCTAATGGAAGGAAGTGAGCCGTATGACTCACACCCCCCAAGACGGGAAAGGGACAAGACGGTAAATTCTGACTGGTCCAGAGCATGGTAAATTCTGACTGGTCCAGAGCATGCAGTCAGGACCAATGCAATCATAAAACTTGCGCCATTAACATTTGTGTTGAGGGAGTGGAGGAAAACTTGCTACGTTAAGTAAGATGAATCCTCGCACAAAACCCTCGGCCACAACACGAACCCAAAATGTCTCAATCTACACAAGATCTGAAAGACTAAAACATTACCACATTCCCAGAAATTGTGTAGTTTGAATCAGAACATTATGTCTAAAAAAGAAAATAATTAAACACACACACACCTACAAGAGGTTGTTTGAGAAACAACAACAATGATATAAAGGGAGAAAACTCCACACTTATGCCTACTATGCAGTATGAGTGTAAGTAAATATATCACTGAAGACAGAAATAAAACTAATTGAAACATCTTAAAATATCAAAATGCACGAATGTTTCAATATATCCAAATCAATATTTCAAATTACAAACATGACATTTTTATAATAAAATAAAGTTGTATATATTCTTAACCAGTAATTACAAAGCTATTAGTTTTCCACGTACAGCAGCCTAAATTCAAATTTCGCGGGTAGTGCTTCGATAGCTCAATGTAGGTGCATAGTACCGCCCCCAACAGCAATACTAGGAACGACTTAGCTAACCACCTCATTCTGTTTTATGCCTAATGACCATCAGAGAGGCGGAGGGAGGGCTCCGATCATGTAATTACTGAGTAAGTATATATAAAACCTTATTTTTAATAAAAATGTCATTTTTATATAAGTGACTTACCCAGTAATTGCATAGCTGATTCCACATTGATAGGAGGTGGGATCATGGACTTATTCTACTCTAAAACATTAAGTCATATAATGAATTTGAAATAAAGTTGCTAGCATTGAAAACAATGCTTGTTGTTTCCTATCAGTTAAGAGAGCTAATGCAGGTGGATACTGTCTCTGGTTGGTGCTCATCTTAACTCAGTGGCATGGTAGTATAAGCCAAGGGTCACCTCCTAATTAGGGGGAACTTTGCAGTTAGGGAAGTGCTCCGATGGCTAGCAAAGCACGATAGGTGCCCGCCCTTTCCTGGGCACTGCCCCAAAATAAAAACAACCAGATAACACTGACACCTACATTGAAATAAAACCACAACCCATCCACTGAGAGTGGTAGGTGCTTCAGGTATGTTGTACCCCCTGGCTCTCCAAACTCAGCACCTTGCTGAAAAGTCGAGGAGATAGCAGAACATCCTGTGCTTCCTTCCGTGTTGCCATGCCAGTCGCTAAGTATGGTCTCAAGGTATTGGAAAATTTCGACACTGTTTAAGCTTCCATAAAAAGTGAGAAGCAAAGATTGCTTACCCTTCCGGTAGGTCGATAGTAGAATGGACGTGAAGAGCATACAGTGTCTAAAAACTAAGGAGGTAGAGGCTGTTCTGATGTCCTTAGTTTCACTTCAAAGTAGGGAAAATACACTCCGAAAAAGATGGAGGACAACACGTCTAGACAGAGGAAGAGACAGGTTCTTGCCATAACGCCCTAGGTTATGGAGGGTCTTCTGATTTCTGGTTCAGCTCAGGGAATTTCTCAAAAAAAACTCCAACTGGACAGAGGGCTCTCTATACTACTTTCAAGCTGGGGAGCACTACTGGGTGCTGGTATCAAGAGTTGGAGCCAGACGAGCTGGGTGCCAAGCGAGCTCGGGGGTCAGGAGCTGGCAGCCACTTGGAGCATGAGATGGCGCCAAGCTGAGCGCCAGGTGAGCTAGGAGTATGGGAGATGGTGGACACTCAGCTGGCGCCAGAGGAGCTGTGTGCCAGGTAATAAGCTAGGAGCTTGGGAGCTGGCACACACTTGGAGCATGAGTTGGCAGCTGGCGCCAGAGGAGCTGGGGGCAGGCAAGCTCAGAGTTCGGGAACTGATAAACACTCGGAGCTGGGCACCAGGCGAGTTAGATAATGAGATGCTGGGTGCTCCTGAAGGTCAAGAGAGTCCGTAACGATCTAAAAGGAGAAAGAACAGATCCAGGTCTTGGATGGGACCATGAACTTGGCTAAAATACCCAAGGGTAACAAACAATCTAAGTCAATTTCTTCCTCGCTTGGCTGGGTAAAGGACTTGAGGAGGGACGGAGATTAGGAATAAATCTAGGTCCCTGTGCTTGAAACTGAGTTAACCATAAAGTAAGTATACCTTAGTTTTACCAGACCAACCATAGCTCAATACTCGTAAATGGAGGAGTACTAGAAAGCCTATACCTCCTCAGAAAAGAGGTAAACTGCCATTGTGTCACAGATGTCTCCAAAGGGGGGATGAAGTGTCTGAGGTAAACGTTACAGAAAATTGACCCCTTATAGTGTCCACAGATCCCGAGAGACCAGGGGATCGAAGGCCCATTTGGAAGGAAGGACACTCTTCTGACAGCTTGATATGACTGCCAGACTAAGCTTAAGAGCCCTGAAAAATTCACATGGCCAGAACACTTGACTGAATTGCCCACCGAAGTTCTTTTGTTGTTGGAGGATCACGATGCAAACTGCAGACAAAGTGTGGACTCGCTGTCGACTCTGTGGCCCATGTGGACTGACAGTACCTCACTCGTACAGCCTGAAGCATTTGCAGAGCTGTACATGAAACAGAACTTATATCTGCCAAAATTAAAAAAGGGCAGCGAAGTCCATAATCCACCAAAATCTAGACACAACAAAATACAGAGGATTATTCCAAAACCAGGATGTTACCAACTCTGTAGGTCAAACACAATCCTCTAAAAAAAAAAAAATTAGCCCGTGAGCAGGTGTTAGGTGCTCAGCAGTGGAAGCTGAGCACCAATGGTGCCAAGCGCTCTGGGAAGATGGGGAGGGCATTCGGGAATCGGCGCCCAGTGCTAGCTGGTTGGTGCTTGGAGACTGGAAGTTGAATGCAGGTATGAAGTCGGACCAAAGGAGTGACAGAGGGAACCACAGTAAAAATGTAGGAAGGCTGAGAGATGAACGGCAACCATAATTGCGTGAAGAAACAAAAACATGTTACAGTGCTTGTCTGCGCCCGAAACCTCAAAACTGGAGGAAAAAGTACGACTCATATGATGCATAATCTAAACTAACGATATTGGAAGACGAAGTCCCCAGAGGTTCATCCACTAAGTTTCCGAGCTAAAGAAACTTACATACCATCTGAAAACTGTTTGGCAGACGGAAAGCTTGAAAATTCGGAGAGTTGAGGCTGAAAACCAAAACAGAGGACTCTGCGATGATGGTTGTGTTCTAAGGAAGAGGTGAAGAAGATCTGTGAGCGCCAGATTTTGGTCTCCAAGTGACAAGAAGCTTCGGGTAAGCACCCGTCTCCTTCTGACAAGCACTTTCTTCAGCTCGCTTGGCACCCACTTTGCCACTTCAGACTTCCACAACTAACAGCTCAGTGCCAACTTCTGGGTGCTTGATGCCATCTTAGGAGCATTCGGCGCAAACATCTGAGCGCTCAGTGCCTCCTTCTTCTTCATCGGCACAGGAAGACCCTGCTTTATCCCCGATTAAATGTCAACTTGATGAGCTCATGGGTTTTTTGAAAGAAGAGGACAGTTGTTTACAAGAGTAAGGACACCTCCTTATACCGTCTCTTCGGCCATCTCCATCAAGACGCTTTTCCAGTGGCTGGCTAACACTACACCTCCATCAAGACACCTTTTCAGTGGCTGCCTGCCGACACCTGGGTATAGACTACAGGTTCAACTGAGAGGGGAACTATTGGGGGGGAGCAACTTGCTCGGACCACCAGTATATCTTCTCCCCAGTGCGGGGGAGTGGGACAGTAACTTTAGGTCTAGGAGATCTAAGGAGCCAGATAGGCACCTCCTCCACTACACATCCAGTAAGACGCCTTTCCAATGGCTGTCTGTCGATACGTGGGACCGGCAACAGGCTCGAATGAGGGGGCGAACACCCGTATATAAACCCCCCAGCCTCCCTTGGACCTCCAGTATGTCTTCTCCCTACTGTAGGGGAGCGGGACAAGGACCTTCGTCTAAGAGCATCAGAAGACAAGTAGCCACCTCCTCCACTGCACAACACTTCGCTGTTATAATGGTGAAATTCATAATAATTGAAACATAAGGCTCGCAAAGGCATGGGAAGGAAGCCAGGGAGCCAGGTGTGGGAGCAAGTGGATAATATAGGAGGGCAGGAGAGAACCGGCACCAGGTGAACACAAGCTGGTGCCGGGTGCTGCGTGCTCTGAGCTGGACCCGGGAGGCGGGAAGAGGCAGGAGGCGTGTGGAAGCAGGTGGCAGTTGCTCCTGCATGCGTAGTGGTGAGAGGAAACAGGAGGCAAATGGAGGCTAGTGGTGGGCATTTCACTGATTTTTGGTAATTGAGGTTACCAACTATTTTCATAAAGAATAATTGATTAGCAATTGATTACTAACTACTTTTTATATCTATATAGCAATTTCTGGTATCTGAGCATACAAACATGCATAAAATGTATGAATAACATTAGCATTTTATATGTTCAGACATGTATGCATTTCAAAATAACAGATGTACATATATCTTCTAAATTAAATGATAAATTAATGTCAAAAAGTAGTTTACCATGGCAGTCTGCTCATGCACACCTAAGGATACTCCTATCACATGATGTTGTGGGTTTGTATATTACGAAAAATACAAATCATTGTTGAATTTGTCATATTAATATCAAAAAGTAGTTTTAGCAATAAAGTATAAAAGCAAATCTGACTCTAATACTGTAGAAGTGTGTTTTTATCCTCTAATCAGTGATCGAATCCAGAAACCGATTACATCCACCACTAGTGGATGCAAGTAGCCAGCACTGAAGGCTAGGAACTAAAGATGTGGAACATTCACGATTGCGTGATACCAGGAAAACACCTCCATACGCCGGGGCCATTCGAACCTTCTCCGTAACATTCCAAAGTACTGCCGAAGCAAGAACCAGTAGCCAATACTAGGCTACCGAGAACGTTTCCTCTTAAGGCTCACCACAGCCAAATATTCGCACCATTCTCTCCTTACAACATTCCAGCCACTAAACTCTTCAATTCTCTGAAAAGGAAAGTGTGATGAGTAGCCCAGGCCCGGTAAACACAACAAATTACAAATGTTTTGGCCTAAAGGAATGGTGTAACATTTAGGAATTACTTTAAAATAATTTACCGGAGGCTTGCAATAGACAAAAAATAATTCGCAAATGTTTGGCCTAAAGGAATGGCGTTACATTCAAGAATTACTTTACAGGTAATTATTTACTGGCAGCTTGCAAATAGCCAATGGCCGGTAAACAAATTCTAAAAGCAAAAGTTTGGCCTAACGGAATGACGTAACATCCAAGAATTACTTTTCAGGTAATCACTTACCAGTGGCTGGGTGCAACCTATACCGAGTAATAAATTAGGAATGCAATAGTTTTTGGCCTTATGGAATGGTGTAACATTTGAGAATTACTTTTGAGACAATTATTTACCAGCAACTTGCACATAGCCTAAGCCGGGTAAGGAATGGTGTAACATTTGAGAATTACTTTCCAGACCAAACTATTACCGGCTTGTTGATGAATCTAAATCAAGGTAATAAAAAAAAAAATAGACCAGACTCATCCTGAAAGATCCCTGCTCGAAGGCTATGAAATACACATTTCAGTGGTTGTGTAATACTACCAAAATCCGGTGATATAACTGGAAAATAAGAATAAGCTGCTGTAAGCACTCGATGTTTAGTCGAGTACAGCAGAAAACAGAATGAGGTGGTTAGCTAAGTCGTTCTTAGTATTGCCATTAGGGGGCGGTACTGTGCACCTACACTGAGCAATCGAAGCGCTACCGGCGAAATCTGAATTTAGTCTGCCATACATGGAAAACTAGAGCTATGTAATTACTGGGTAAGTCACATATATAAAGTAAAAATTACAACATGAGGAAAAAGGCCGAACGGCGGGACAGAGAAGAAAAGCACGTCTTCTCAAGAGTGCGGCCAAAAGTAAAATGAAGAGATTGAATGCATACCAGTTGGGTGGGCGGTACTTCCACCCCTACCATAGATAACTGTTACCATAACCGCCTTGCAAAAGTTTAACGGCCGGACTTTCCAGCTTCGGCGAAAATTATCCACCTGTAAAGACCGTGGGTTTGTATTCGTGTAGGAACAATAAAAGATATGTTTACAGTGCCCTCATTAGTCTACCTCTTCAGGAACAACAAAACTTACCAACAACAAAATCTGACTCTAGGTGTATTGCCCGTACAGGACCACTGGGTTCCTTCACAACAGCTTTTCGACCACCATCAACAATCATGCGAGCTTCCTTACGATTTCTTTCAACTAGAACTGAATGCCATTCATTATCATTAAGTAAATAAGCTGTTTCTACACTGACACTCATAGGACCTGCTCCAGCTTGATACTGGAACTGAAGTTGCATACCACCTGGAAAAAAAATCAAAGCTTAAAAGAGTGAACAATACAAAAAATTATTTAAACAAAATTTGTATCTATCTCCTAACATGAAGTATCTTTGTTGCTCCACAATGTTTATAACTCTTTAATGAAATTAACCATATATTAAACCATTTTTCCAAATGGTAAAAGTAGTACTTCAATTTACTTAATATAAACTAACTCTGATGGAAAGTTTATTCCATTTAAAAACAAAAATAAGACCCTGAATTCAATTTTTAAACCTCATGCATATCTACTATGTGATTTGATATTTTCAAGTTTTTTTGTTTTGTTTTTGCATTTTAGGCATCAAAATAAGCAAGAGAATAGTTCAGATATGTATATTTTCATAAGCTATGAGCTCTCTAAATAAAAAAAAAAAATACTGTATGCAAAACTGCACTCTACAAATTTAAAAAAATCTATTTCATATACTGTGTGCTGTATAAAAAATAATATAAAATCTAAAATGATTACAAAAATATTACTGAAAGATCTCTAAAACCTTATAGCCACATTCTATCTCATTATATATGCAAGGGCCTCTAAGAAGTTCTGTCACTTATGTCTTTCTTTGTTTTACCTTCCACAAATCTCCACTCATTTCCAGCCTCCTTCTCATACCCACAGGAGCCCAGCTGACACTTTTACATATAGTACTAATCTCCACGGGATTATGTGAAGGACATGACCAAGCTATCCCCATCTCCCTTTCATCACTATCTCATCTATATGGAATTAAGGTACTTTCCCTTATGACATTATTGCTGACTATCCTACCATCTGACTCCCAATACTTTTTCTTAACCCTTAAGGGACGGCATAATTTATCAATGTGCAGCACCCCAGACCGGGGAAACTTTGAGGTCGGCAAAATAAAAAAATCACATCAATGGAAAGAGACTGACACATACATTCACGTTGTAAAAATAAAAAAATTCTAAAAAATTTTCCCTACCTTCCTCAAGAAGTTGAAAATGACTATTTACAACCCCTTGTGGCACCTCATTTACAAGACAATTGTAAATTTTATCAACTTATATGTTTTTTCTAATAAATAAATTTATTGCATTTTGTAAAATTATTATTACTGCTCACACAATATCAAAACAGATAAGAAACAAGAGCAGTAACAAATTTTTGGCATATTTGTTGTAAAATATTCATGTAAATTTACGAGAAGGAAGATTCAGTAACTTTTTTTTTTACTTTTACATGCTTTTTCTAATATTTCTTTGCAATTTTCTTTGTAAAATTACATTTACAATCGACATACTATCGTAAAAGACAAAACCAAAAACAACAGCAACCCCTTCGTATTTACAAGCAAATTTACAAAAGACTCATGTGAGAGAGAGAGATGCAGTACTTTCCCTTGAAGTCACAAGCATTACTGATACTGGCCTAACTCTCACGTCTGTATAAAAGTTGCCATTAGTGAATTTATAGCACATAGAAGTATTGGCACCTTTGTTTCGAATCATTATTACCATAACAGTGGTGCGTAATTCTGCTTCACACTGAAGCTCAATCCGTCCACCTCCCCAAACCGGTTTTACTTCAAACTGAGGATCAATCCATCCCTTGAGTGTTAAAGCCTCAATCTCAAAACTACATAATCTTTTAGCATACCATGAATATCTTTGCACAGCAATATACAGATAATATTAACTCTGGGTATACCCTTACTTTCATTTGAAATTTCAGTCTATCAGATTTCTAAACCTTACTTGGCCTATCCATCATTTGATGTAGCCTTTTTTAGTCTTTCACTAAATTCCAACTCCATGACAATCTATGCTGAGTATCACTGTCCTAACTAATTAAAGATTCAGCCTCATTAATCCCTTCCCCATCTATTGTTATTTTATCCAATCATGTTTACTCAGTTCCCATTACCATATATGATGGTACATATGACCCCTGGGCATATGAGAACTGCCCCAATTTCAGAAAAGAATATTAAGAAAACATTTTTTTGTTTACATGTAAGCATTTAGTGCTATCAAAATATATAGCTAAAGTACAAAATAAAAATCTTGGACAAGCACACAAGAAGGACTGCAGCAAATCTTTCTAATATTAATTCTGCAATAATTTACAACAGAAAACAAAAGCAGCTTAGGTATAGCAAAAAATATTTTATAATAATCCCTGCCATCTCTGCCACCCATAGGTAATACCAACAGTGATATGAAGTTATGAGTGCTTAATTTGTAATGAAGATGAAAAACCAAATTTATATGGCAAATAAAAGATATTACTTAAAAGTTTTGGTATTAGAATAAAAGATTTCTAAAAGAGAAAAGTGCCAATTCCTTATAAAAAAAAATTGTCAGAGAGAGAGAGAGAGAGAGAGAGAGAGAGAGAGAGAGAGAGAGAGAGAGAGAGTGTGTGTGTGTGTGTGTGTGTGTGTGTGTGTGTGTGTGTGTGTGTGTGTGTGTGTGTGTGTGAGTTATGTGAGCACAGGATAATGTTTGGTTTAAGATGTTCACAATTTAATAATACGACTGAAAAATAAGTATTTTATTGATAATGAATGATGAAATGACTGTTCAGGATACATGTATGGCATTTCAGAGGGATTTCTCTCACAACAGGAAATTTCAAATACATGTAACAGGAATCCCTTTAATGCCAATGGTGCTGATTATGAGGGATGTTTTAGTAATAATAATAATAATAATAATAATAAATAATAATAATAATAATAATAATAATAATAATAATAATAATAATAATAATTAGTTCGAGGCACAGTTCGTGACCTGAATAAATTTTTCCCATTTAAAATAATGTAAATACAAATAATTTGTTCAAACCTCAGAACCACTGATTTTTAAAAATTTTTTATATTTTTCTGGGACAAAAATTTAGACTTAAATTAAAATAACCTTTATGTACAAATACAGTAGCGCACCGAGATAATGGGCCGTGGTATACTGTACTTACGGATATATTGGTGCAAAATGGAAATATCGACTTGAGGGTTTTCACCTCTAGATCAAGGGCCAAACTGTTTTTCCAAATTAGACGCTCTTAGTGGGTATGCCACTTACTTACCAGCATCCCTTGAGTTATTGTTACTGTTTCTTTATTAATTTACATTGCTTTTAGCTCTAAAAATTATGCTAAAGCTTTTACTGTCCTGCAGTTTATATTAATAAACAGCTGTTTGCTGATGTTAGTTACCTTGACTACACACATTTACTAAGAGTTGTGTTATAGTTGTCTTGTTAAAAACTTGCTTATTTTCAATTTAATTCCATAAATAAAAATCAAATGCAGTTTTATTCATCCAACACACAATGGAGAAGGTGTTAAGAAAGTATGCCACTAACTTCAAGCAGCAGGTATTGTAGCTGTGGCAAAAGAAATGAATATGAGCAGACTCCACTTTTTAAACCCAGATTTGATAATTTACAAAAGAAATGTCTCTCTGAATTAAAGTTTCATTTGGCAACTAAGGACAGTGATGATGTCAGTAATACGCAATCAGTTGATGATTTTAAGAATGTGAACAAAACTATATGATAATATGACAATAACACATGCAATATAATTGGACACAGTAAAACAACAGTTTTTTAAAATTATCATTATTCTCAATACAACTATTATTTGACTTTTCCAAATCAATATATTGGTGTAACAAGCTAACCACGGCATCTCTCTCTCTCTCTCTCTCTCTCTCTCTCTCTCTCTCTCTCTCTCTCTCTCTCTCTCTCTCTCTCTCTCTCTCTCTCTCTCTCTCTCTCTCTCTCTCTCTCTGTTTCTCTCTCCTGAAGCACAGTTAGCAAACCGGAACAAAAACTTTTTTCGAACATCTCGTTTGTAACCTGATTTGTTAGTAGACAGGCCTATTCATTAACCAAGGTACCACTGTAATTATAACAACAGAGTAAATACTAAAAACACTGCTGTACTATGGAGTATTGGTAGACTAAGGCATCTAGGTAAACATTAGCTTACCAGATACCTCAACTTTGCATATAAGACCTTGGTGCATATTTCATGCAATTTTTTTAGGAAAAGGGGTATTATGGTACATTTTGAGTTTCATATCTCTGGATATATGATGCAAGCTTTGTAAATCTACATATTTTGAGTCTGTCCAGTTTCTATAGTTACTCTAATCTCAACCTACTCCATCTCCAACACTTTTATATTATAAAATCTTTGGGTAGAGCAAATAACAAAGGTAAAATAACATTCCCTTGTAACACTATACTAAAAACTGCAAATTTACTTGAAAATATCCCATTAACAATAATTTGGCATTTATTTTCTTTGTGAAAAAATTAATAAGAATACCATGGAAACACAAAACCTTCCATAATATCTGGAATGTTTAAATTCCATACACTGCTACACAATATATCTTAGCACAAATGTGACCTGTGTAACTCCTGTCTTTTCCAAAACCAACATGTTCATCTCTAAACATTTTTTTTATTCTTCCACAAAACTACTGGAAATGAGCATACTGTACATTTTCATTATAACTGATGCAAGTATATTGTGTCTATGTATTCAAGGTGTTATTTCAGTTTCAGCTAAAATCATCTCTGCTATGACTCTGTTTAAACCTAACGTTTTCTAATTCCTAACCTTCTTTCTTTTCTATTGCACTTCAAAGGCTGTGTATTAATTTATAACCATACTCAGATCTTCATTACCTTAAGATTTGTTAATCAAATTATCACCATCACATTTCTAAGTGTTTTCCTCTTTCTTTTGTGGGCTAGTCTAACACAAATGCCACTCCCTGAATATATGTCTTTGTCAACATCACAGCCTGTTTGTCAAAATATCCTCTCTTATCTCTTCTTGACCTTTGTTTGACTTTACTATCTAAACTAGAGTGCTAAACATGCTAAGCATGTTCTACTTAGCTTTCTTCATCTCCTCACTGAAATCTGTCTACATGTAACTTTGGCTTAACACAACCACCATGTAAAATTTCTGTCCCAAAGATGATGTTATGAAATGGGAGGCATATCCTTGAAGCAGGCTGGTCCGATTAATCTAGCCATCCAACTTTACTTTTAAGTTGGAGTGCATAAATGGAATGAATATAATGTGAAAGTCACAGAGCAATAAATTTGAAGGGCAAAAGAGCACTGCAAGAAAAACCTCTAGACACACAATGTCAATTTTGTCAATCACAGATGACTACTTAATGGAGAAATTTCTCTTTTATTTCATAAAAATTCCTCAAACTCCTCTATCAATTTTACCTAAATTTAGATTTCAGAATTGATAACTGATCTGAGGACAGAAAGTATTAAAAAATATAGTTTTAATACCAATAGAATGGTATCATTTCATGATTTCACTGAACCTCAATGTATTACTATATCAACCTTTACACAAAAATATACAAAAATACTTCACACAACTTTACATTCCTGAAAAATAAAAAAAGCAAGCTTACCAACAATGGAAACTTTGATGTAGTCCGAAGAGCCTTTGGCATGTACCAAACAGCCATCTCTTGTGGTTGTTTTGAATTCAAAATAAATATCGCCAGAATGAGCCATATCAAAACGAGGCAAATTTATTGTTGCATCTGCTTTTCGGAATGTGACCACATTATCAAATACATCTGAAAGAGTTGAAAAATTATGGTATTTGAAACTATAATCTATTTAATAAAATCAAAATGTCTGAGAAATGTCCTTCAATACTAAAGCAGACAGTGTATACAGTAAATATGACAATTTTTTTATTAATTTGTATTTTTCATAGCTAACAAACATTAGGATAAATCTTCTGGTGCCAGCTGGAAACCAGCTAAAAAAACATTCAAAATCATATATGCAAGGAATGTGTGGCATCTGGCATCTAATATGCAGATGAGGTGGTAGCAGGTCAGAGACCTAGCTGGAACCTCATGACACATCAGGCTTCTTCAGCCCAATATAAGACATAAGAGGGGTGGCTATAGGTGGGCGGTCTATGTTAAGACCTCAAGTTTGTCAGCTGTGAAAAATACATATTAATTAAAAATTTGTCATTTGTTCATACATGGAACAAACCTTTGGTCTTAAAATTAGAGTAGGCTCACACTTGGAGGGAGGTGTGAGAATCCTGAACCGACTGGAGGTTCAGCACACCTGATCAACCTTCCTAGAAATTAAGGTTCTGAGGAAGACCTAAGCCTCTGAGATGTTAGAAAATAGGGTATCTAACACCCAGTTCACTGAGCTAAAATACAATGCGGGCTGTTAGATTCACTGCATATAAGGAAGTCAAAGAAAACTATATCTGTTCATGAAACAATTCATGTCAGCCACACGTAACGGGTTTGTCACCACTTCTCACTCCCCTTGCTGGAGAGAGAAGTAAAGGCTACCAAGAAGCATATTTGTATGTTGTATGGAACATCTAAATGCTGTAACAGTATGGCTGCAACACTCACCTGTATCAAGCCAGTTCCAGCATATGACGTGTTATTCTTCAAAACTGCCCGTATGTGAAGAAGAAAGGGAAAAAAGGGAAAGAAAAGAGACCAAGTCATCTCATTCATTCTCTCTTCCACACTATCATCCTAGGCAAGATACAAACAGTCCCACCAGAAGCACCGGATGTGCTACACAACTTGTTGAGCAGCCACCACCAGACCCCAAGAAAAAGTGTCCAAGGACCTGTGGGCAACATCCTTCAGGTAGAAGGAAGTGAAAGTCGTCTGACGGAGTCAAGAACCAGCATTCAAATTCCTATGAACAGACAAATTTTTCATGAATGCCAGAGAGGAACTTATTCCTCTGATGTCATGTGCTTTAGCGCGTATGGTACTGGAGAGAGAACTTGACGATGAGGCAAAGCCTTGTCTAATAACCTCACATAGCCAAAACAAAATGGTATTCTTGGACACTTCTTTCGTGGTTTGGCCTGTGCTAACGAAAAGTCTACGGCACCTAAATCTTAAGCGACGAGTCCTTTTCAGGTAACAACGCAGTGCTCGACGGGGATAAGCAGTAACTCCAAAGGATCACTGTCAACAAAATCCCTAAGGGAAGGAATTGAAAACGAGGCAAATCTGTTATCTTGAACCGAGGGATTTTGAGTCTTAGCCACAAATTCCAGGACAAATTTGAAACCAACCAACCCCCCTAAACTCCTGGTGTGTTTGACATCATAGTGCAGACCATGGAGCTCACCAACTCTCTTCGAAGAAGCTAGGGCCAGGAGGAAGACTGTTTGCAAAGTCAAATCCCTGTCTGACAATTGACTCAGCGGCTCGAATGGAGCTCGAGTGAGGCTACCCAGTACCAGAGTTAGGTCCCACGTAGGAGAACAAGATTGCTCAAAGCTCTTGAACAACATAGAGATTTCCCACAATGAAAAGACCACATCCTTCAGACAGAGAACTTATCCTAATGCAGCCCTGTACCCCTAACAGCAGAAACAGAAAGGCCTTTCTCTGTCCTGAGGTAGATTAGGAAGTCAGCTATCTATTAAACAGATGTTCCGAGTGGAGAGAAACCCTGTCGATGACACCAATTACAGTAGATGGCCCACTTGCCCTGGTAAACGGCTGACAAAGATCTCCTGAGGTTACAAAACCAGACAATGAGATAACAAAAATAAAGGAGAAAAAATACATGGGTCTCAAGATGGAACTTGAAGAAAAAACCTCACAGTTGTAAAAAGAGGCGGTATTTTGCGAGGTTGAATACACAGACTGAAGGAAAGAAGCAAGATAAAATTAAAATAAAAAAAAGTGGGTGCACCTATGGGCCACAGGGAGGCTGCAAATGCCCTTAACATCCCTTGATGGAAGATAGAGCTCTTATGATCCACAGTAATTTTGTATGAAACTCTCCGTTCAGCTTGTAAGAGTTCCGTAATTTTGCGCCATATTTGAACAAATCTTGAGTGAAAACGTTCCTATCACTTGAATGGGCCATAAATAACTTAAGACAACTCTTATGGCAATGCTAACGCCTCAGTCCAGAATATGAGATTAGTATGACTTGAGATTTCATGGGGGAATATACTAAATCATCCTTTACTTGTACGTTTTGCATATATTTTTGTCCATAAATATACTTGGGGATTGCTGCTGGTTTTAGTTCTTATCTTTTATGATATGTCAGCTGTAACTGTAATTTTGCAAAGTAATGCAAAAAAAATTATTAAACAGAACATTTCTGACTCACTAAAAGGCACTACTGTACATCTCCCCATCCCAGTACATCTTGTAAACATTTTACCAAAAATATATTCGGGGGTTGTTGCTGATTTTAGTTCTTAATTGTTATGATATTATGTAAGCTGTATTGTACTTTTGCAAAATAAAATTTTTAAAAAATCATTAGAAAGGACTTGTATAACCTTCTAAAATTAGCATATTTTTACAAGTGTCTTGGAAACAAGGCCCTGTAAAGGGTTGGAAATATTCACTTTCAACTTCCTGTGGAAAGTACATTACATTTTTTAGTCTTTTTCTTATATCATGTGTATTTGCACATCTCCCTTTCCAGTAGTGTTGTTACTTTTAAATTGGCAGACCTTAAAGGTTGCCCAGTCTTGGGGAGCTGTTAATATATATTCAGCCCAGCCTGTAAGTTTTAAGTAATACTTAGGGTGCAAAACATGAAGTTCACTGATGGCACTACCCCACCACCAGGACCATTACTATAACAGCCCAGGTTCAAGGTCAACAAATTTCCACAGCCACGCAGCACATGGAAAAGAAAATGATGACAGCTTTCTGCTACCCAGGCAGTCACTGTTCACGTGTCTGTGTTTGTTTTTTTGAAGATCTTCCCTCTCATCATCATTTAATGTAATTTCACTTTTGGAAAAAAAATATTGTGATTTTATATACTTTGATGGGTAAGGTGATTTTCACTCTAGCAATCACTGTTTGTGGGAAGTTCAAGAACTCTTTCCCTTTGGTCCAGAGGAAAGACAGTTATTTTTTAGCTGGTATTAGGTTTCTTTCTGAGCTTATATTTGATATTTTTAAATAATTTGGTGCTTTTCACTTTTTCGAGTTAATAGGTGTTGATCAGGCTAACAGTTAAACCGAACGTTTTGCTAACTTCACGTTTCATTAAGATTAATTTAATCAGGAAGTGACTTTGAAAAATCTGTTCTTCCCTTAATTCTCAACTTTCCTGCTTTCTAGTTTTGTCTTGGCGCCAACGTTCTTGTTAGGTAATTTTTTTATTAATCCATTACTGACGTTTTCAAACAGTAGTTTTTTGTCAAAACAATTGATTTTTATGCAATGTTTGTATGGCAGTATTCTGTGTTCTTTACATGTGACAACTGTCTGACTGTACTTTCATCCTGCTTTCCCTTTTCTAATAAATATGGTCAAATCTTTAAAAAACTCCATTGAAAGTTCTATTACAAAAAGTTCCAGTATCAATACAAATCAATACATAAAGAAATTCTAAAAGATATATGAAAGTAGATATGAAAGCTTTTCAAGAATAATTTAGGTTTGAAGTAATGTTAATATCATACCAATATTACCAAACAAGTATAATCGAGCCACAATACTCAGATTTCATCTTTACTCCAGAGTATAAAACTACAGTGGCATAGATCCTATACAAATCAAGAACAGCAATAAATATAAAATAGTTACTCCAAGTATAAATACAAAAGAGAGAAACTTTACTGTTGATTCATTATTACAGGAACTAAAATACTGAAAAGTTGTTTACAAGAATGAAAAAGTAAAACAACAGTTGAACAGTTACAAGTCACACTCATAAACACTTACTGTCGCCTTCACAAATAAGAGGTCCAAGTGTGTAACGTGCTTTCTTGCCATCTAATGGAGACCCAGTATCACCTATTCTAAGTTGCCGGACAGGGAGGTGTTCTTTCACTGTCAGTTCACCACTGTCAACAAGCCATGATTCTAAACCTGTGAGACAAGAAAATAAATATTTAAATAGTAATAAAGTATATCACCTTTGGAAAAGTAGTGTCTATTCCTCCTACTTTATGAGGTCTTAGGGAAAAGACACAGCTGAATGGTTCACCCCCAGTTTTTGCAAATAAATATAATTTAATAAATAACCAAGATACCAAAAAACCTTTCTAACAGCATTTTATGCTACATTATAACGTAGGCAAATCTACTTGGAAAAATATGAAAATATATCAAGGGCAAAAGGGCAACAATTTTCCCAGCTTATCAAAATAGAGAGATGAGTAAAAATACAGTAAAATCATTGATAATGAAGGATATAGCTACAGTGAAAAACCATTCATGTTAATATTTACAGTATTATTCATCCATCATATTTGAAACTTTTATCATATTCATCCATCATATTTGAAACTTTTATCACAATGTATAAGGCTGGAGCAGGAACACAGAGAAATGTTCATAAAGCAACTCAAAGACACCTAAAATACATATTTAATCACCCACAAAGTCACCCTTCTAAATTATGCCTTCTAGTCCAGTCAAATTAGGAAAAAAAAATGAAAAAATTCATAACAAGCTGAAAATTGGAGAATGTTTTCTACAGACAATTAGAAATAACATATCAAAAGTCCCCATGCGTCCACCCTGAGCTTCATCCGCCATCTTGGAAAATGGCCGCCAAATTTCAGTTTTTCTATTTCCATGGAAACCATTGATCTTAGAAAATAACTGCCTTATACATTATTGTTCACCATAATATTTTCTACAAAAAGATGTTCAATGCGTATTTTTGCTATGAATGATAGTTTTAATGATATTCTCGGTTTTGTAACCATATTAAATTGTGTGAGCATGCCCATGTGAATTTATTCACTTGCTGTTGATCTGATACTTGGCTATTTTTTTTTTTTTTTTTTTTTGCACTATAGTATTTTCTAAATGGTTATCCTTTTGTTTTGTTTTCATTTCAGAATATACTTTAAAAATGGAAGGAACCACAGATCAAAGTGAATTATGTGTACTTTGTGAAGAACAGCTTAATAGAAAGTGAAAATGTTTGTGTTAAGAAAGGTATGTCGACACTTGTTGAAGCAAGTAAGAAAAGAGGAGATGATAAGTGGCAAAAGTGGGTTAATGTATCAACTATTCAAGTACACATAAAATGCAGAAAAGACTATACTAGAGAAAAGAGTATAAAGCAGCTTATAAAAAGATACAGCTGACCAGGAGGAAACAGGGTCACCTATTAAACAGAAAATTAGATCAAAAGAAACTGTGTTTGATTTCAAGAAAAAGTGTATATTTTGTTTTCAAGAGTGCTGTGAAAATGAGGAAAAGAAAAAACCTCTCCATAGACGGCAAGTAGTTAGTAGAGTAATGACCTTAGACTTTGGAAAAAATGTGCTGGATAAATGCATCAATCGTAATGATGACTGGGGCAAAAAGTAAAAGCAATTATAGTTGGTGTTCATTGTTTGGTTGCAGAAGAAGCAAGATACCATAGGTCATGTAGCTCCAAGTTTTTTGAAAGCAACACTTAAATCCGTCAGGTAAACGTGGACGACCGATGATGAAGATATAGAAACTGGCTTAGAGAAAGTTTGTTCATATATGGAAGACAGTGATGACTGTCAATTTACTTTGCAGGAATTGTTAGATGTGATGCATCAGAACCAATCTTGCAGGACAAGTGGAAGCTATCTGAAAACCAAATTACAAGAAAAAGTATGGAAATGATGTTATCATAACTACCCTCCAAAGAAAGATTCCCATTGTATGTTTCCGCAAATCAGGAGATAAATTGCTATGTAATTCTTGGTATAATGAAAAACTCCATAGTGAGAAAGAAGAGCGAATGAGGATTGTTAGAACTGCAGCAGCTATTATTAAAGAGGACATCAAGTCAAAGGTGTACGACTCCAGCAACTATCCTTCTCCTGAGGGACTCTTTAATAATGTTGAAAACAACATACCTGATTCTCTTCAAGTTTTATTACATGAAATAATTGAAAAAGGAGGAAGGGAGATACAGACAACAAACACAGGGTATGCTCTGCTATAGCTCATTCAATCCTACAAGAGTCCGTCCAAGAACATTTGTCTCTCCGATCCTACTCGGAGTAGCTGTTTACGTGACACAGGAAATTTGGATCAAGACTCCTGGTACATATTTTACATAAACTGGGATTCTCTACTGGATATAATGAAGCACAACTCTTTGAAGCATCTTGTATGAAAACTACCCCTCCTAATATTTTGCCTGATAGTTTCATGCAGTTTGTTTTTGATAATGCAGATTTTGATGTGCACACAATAGATGGGTTTCACACATTTCACTGCATGGGAGGCATTGAATGTGTAACACCAGCAGGCTCAATGATCAAACCAGAAGTAATTGAAAGACTGAAAAAATGCCATCTGCTAGAGAAATTTCTTCGTGTTCATCTATAACAGTGAAACCCTTCACAAGTTATAGTGAAAGTGGACTGAAAAGGATTGAAATTGAGGAGCTAAAGAAACTTACATCAAATCCTAGTGAAAAAATTACAACGTCATCTTGTCATTTGCTATGGTTGAGTGGGAAGTGGATGAAATTTAAGGATATTCCACACTGGAATGGATTTATGGATGCTATCAATAATAGCGAGGACTTTGATACGACGTCCATTCGTTTCTTGCCTTTCCTTGATTTAAAGGCTACCTCTTCTGATGCAATAAACAGCGTGTTACATTTTGCATCTGATTCATGTAGAAAAGTGAGTAAGAGTGTGACATGTGTTACTTTTGACCAGCCACTATATTGGAAGGCAAGAGAGATTGTGTCCTCTACTGAAAACAGTTTGAATTTAGGTAATGTTTTCGTGCGACTATGTGGTTTTCATCTCTTAATGTCATTTATGGTTTCTATTGGGTACATCATGGCCGGTAGTGGATTAAAAGAAGTGTGGGAGACAGTTTATGCACCTAAATCTAGACAAAATGATGACAGGACACAGCTTTGCCAGAGCCTTCGAGCACATCTGTTAACATATGCTGCATTGGGCCAGCTTCTTTTAGATGGTGCAACCATTTCTGATAAGGATAAACAAGAGGTTCAGTCCATGCTTCAGCAGTATGATAACAAAACATTGACTGCAACATCAGTAAAGGAATCGGCTATCATAAATAGCATTGTAAAGAAATTTAACACTCATGTGCAAGAAGTTGCCTTAAGGGGCAAAACAGCAATGCTTTGGATACAAAATTTCCAGATGGTGACTGTGATGCTACACTATATAGAGGCTGAAAGACTAGGAAATTGGGAATTACACCTACTGTGTGTTCAAGAGTTTATACCTTACTTTCATGCAGCTGGTCACTTAGCTTATGCAAAATCATGCCACCTATACTTGCAAGATATACATGATTTACACCAGCATATTCCTGATGAAGATTTTGTCAAGTTTACATAGAAAGGATTTTTTACAATCAGGCGCTCAAACAAGAATTGGGCTGGTCTATGGTCAGATCTTACTGTTGAACAAACGCTAATGAGGACCATGAAGACCTCAGGAGGGCTGACACATGGGTGAGGGATAACCGATAGTGTATTGAGTCGGTGGATTCTTGGCATGCCAGATACATGTGAAATGTGCACCAAAATTGAGGAGTTTTGTGGATTGAGAAGTTCGTATAGTGAACAGCACATTGAACTATGACCTTCAAGGATTGTGAGAGATAATGAAGATACAGAAAAGATTTTGCAGTGGTTTCTGTCTCATCCACCCTTTTCAGACAATAAGGAGATTATGTCACTTGCAACTGGGATAACTGGTGATAATAAAATAAACTGCTAGAAAAGCTATGAAATTGGATTGAGTCTATGAATGCCATAACTGGACAAGCTTTCGGTAAGGTAAAATTGAAGCGCAAGAACCGTGTGTTACCTCTGGCAACAATAAACTCAAGTGTCACAATACGAGAAGATATTGTTCCTGTTGATACAACTCTTCTGTTTCAAAGAATAATACATACATTAGACACTAGTACTGCTGATCTGCAAGATTATTTTCAGTACGAGCTTGCCCCAATGCCACCTGCATTATTTACTGAACAGGGCATGAGAAAGACCAACAAAGCTGCAATGTATAGTGTGTTCAATGATAAGAGTACTAGTACATTTCAATATCTGGATGAAGCAGTTTTCATTGTAGATGGAGGTTTTCTACTTCATCGTGTTGTGTGGCCATCACACATTCAAGGACTCACTTATGATGAGGTCTATGAGGCATACATCTCATACATCAAACAGTATTACCACACAAAGGGCAGTCATTGTGTTTGATGGATACGGTGACTCAAAATCTAGTACAAAGTATGCAGAGAGACAACGCAGATCACGCACATTGCAAACTACTGATACGATTTTTTACCCAAACACCAAAGTATGCATTAGTCAAGAAAAATTCCTATCAAATGAGCATAACAAATCTCGATTTATCAGCCAGTTGTCCAGAAAACTAGCTGAAAATGGTATCTCGGCGAAACAAGCACCTGATGATGCAGATTTATTAATTATACAGACAGCTATACGAGAGTGTTTGAACTCTGAGAGCACCATCGCTGTTGTTGGAGAAGATGTTGAACTTCTTATACTTCTGACTGCACTGACACCAGAAAGCAGAAATATTACTTTCTTGAAACCTGGTCCTGGAAAAGTGCCTGCCCGACACTACAATTCTTCTGATCTACAAGCTTCACTTGGTTCACTAAAGGATTACATTCTTTTCATTCATGCTGCCAGTGGGTGTGACACAGTTTCGTCTCTCTTCGGACAAGGGAAGCTTAAACTATTCAGACTTTTACAGAACAAAGAAAGACTAAGAAAGCATGTAGATGTATTTAATAGCAAGACTTCAACACAGAAACCAGTGGCTGATGCAGGAGAGAAGTTACTTATTGCCCTATATGGAGGTCCTGATGAAGAATTTGAGCTAAATTCATTTCGATTAAAGTGCTTTAGGGGAGCAACAGTGCGTTGTAAAAGGCAAGTAAAACTTGAAAGACTTCCCCAACAGCAGAAGCATCAAAACAACATTTTCTTCGTGTGTACCATCAGGTTCAACTATGGCAGAGCAATCCACTACCCCTGAGCAGTGGGGATGGATAAAGGCACTGATGGCTTGGTTCCTGTCACCACAGAATTACCACCCGCACCTGAGAAGTTGCTACATTTGATATCGTGCACATGCACAAAGAACTGTGTAAGGAACTGCAGCTGTGTAAAAGGGGGTCTAAAATGTTCCATCTTATGTGTATGTTGTCGAGGGGTTTCTTGCTCAAACTCTATAATCCAATCCGAGGAAGAACTAATGGATGAACTGGAGACTCCCTCACATGATACTGATGAAAGTGACAATGAAGATCATGAAGAATCTGTTGAACCAGAAGAAATATGTCATGCAAACCAACAGGAAATTAGCTGTGAAGAACCAGTCAATAATTCAGGGACGGCAAAATCAAGTGTTTTACCATCTACTTCTACTTCAGTGGAGCCGCTAGAGCGTCCAAGGAAATCGTTAAGATCACAGATTTAGTGTAAGAAATTGTATATGTGACAAGGAGAGTATCAAGATAGTTGTGGATTAGGCCTAAAGGGAAAACCACATTAAAAAAAAATGCGCCTATGTACTTTACCTCATGGGTGGTGTGGAAAAAAATGCAATTTAAAACATTGTGCTCAAAAAACTTGATATAGCTTGCAAACTATCACTTGTAGAGTATATATGCATGAAACCTCTTTTGTAGAGAATTTGGTGAGCTTTAATAATGTACTGAATAGTCATTTTCGTCAGACTAACCGTTTTCATGAAAAAAGCAAAAAAGGAAATTTGTGGCATTTTCCAAGATGGCGGACAAAGCTCAAGGTGGATCAATGGGGACTTTTGATATGTTATTTCTAAGTGTCTAAAGAAGTTATGTGCAAAATTTTAGCTTATGATTTTTTTCATTTATTTCACTAAAATATGACTAAAATGACTGGACTATTCTGAGTATATTCATTAAACCCATCATATAACAAGTACAGTAATACCTCGATCTTACACGATTCGAGTTGCGCGAATTCACAAACACACAAACTTTCACTGGAACCTAACTAATTGGCATATGCGATTTTTTCACAGACATGAAATTCTCGAGAAACCCTGTGGAAGTGGTTATGTTTAATTTTTGAAGCAATTTACAAGTTTTCATGCTTTTATGTGTAAAATCTGTATGAAAAATGCATTTCATGCTTTTATGTGTAAAATCTGTATGAAAAATGCATGTCATGCTTTTATGTGTAAGATTTGTATGAAAATGCATTTCATGCTTTTGTGTAAAATCTGTATGAAAAATGCATTTCATGCTTTTATGTGTAAAATCTGTATGAAAAAATGCATTTCATCCTTTTTTGTGTAAAATCTGTATGAAAAGTGTATTATTCTTATTTTTGTACATGCATAAATATGATGCAAAGGTAATTTCAGCACATTCAGTTAGTGTACTTTTACAAGATGTGATACCCATTTGCAAAGTTACTGCACTTTTCAAAGATGATACCCCTTCAGAAAATGCTTGTTTAATGTTTGAAGTACATTTATAAGTTTTCATACTTTTAACTGTAAAATTGATATGGAAAATTTACATTTATATTTTTGTACATAAATATCATACAAGTATTATGTCCATTCGCAAAATCTTTGTCACTAGGACTTTACATGACCTTGAGATGAGGTTGTTCAGTCGCGCTCGTTTGATACAATGAATTCGTCAATATAATATCAGAGATGTAACTAAGAGTTGTATAAGTGTCATTCTTTGAAAATTACTTTGTTAACCTCGAAGAAAAGTGCTGGTGCAATCTGTATGTGCATGTAATTACAGCATGTTCAGTTGGTGTGCTTTTACTGCACTTTTTAAAGATAATACCCCTGCAGAAAGTGTGTTTAATTTTTAAGTACTATTTTATAGGTTTTCGTGTTTTTAGGTGTAAAATCAGAATGGAAAATTTGTATTTATATATTTGCGCATAAATACAATACAACAGCAGTACAGTTACTGTATTACAGTGCAGTGTATGTCTCTCTCTCTCTCTCTCTCTCTCTCTCTCTCTCTCTCTCTCTCTCTCTCTCTCTCTCTCTCTCTCATTCGTAGTTAGCGCTCAAACATATTTTTACAAATTATTTCTCTGTACGTCATTACCGATACAGTATATAATTTTAAATTGATTGAATTTTACCTGTACTGTACTACCTTCTACGAACATTATGTACATGTTTTCATTATTTTATTGAATTGTGCCTTTGTTATGGCATCCCATTAATTAGGGGTAACATTAGTATACATACACACTTACTGTAAATGTGCTATTATGAAACTGCACTACTCAATTTTTATGTCAACCATTTATTTCTTTTTTAAGGGTAATAAGCTAAATTTTAAATGAAGTTACACTAACTTTAGTTCATTTAAAAGTTAGCTTAATACTTTGGGAGCATGATTAGGGTCATATTTAGTACTTAAACTCTGGAAATAAACATTTACTAGCATTTTTAAAGACCATGCCAAACTTACGCAAAAATTCACCTTGCATGAGGGGCTCTGGAACCTAACCTCGCGTAAGGTCGGGGTATGACTGTGTATGTTTCTGAGTAAATTCACTGAACCCATCATATAACAAGTAAAAAATGCTTTGAAGTTTCTTTGGCACAATCAAGTTTTATGTGCAGCGTATAATGCTGTATGAAACTCTCCATGTGCTGTAGTATGAAACTGTTAGCTACAACTGGGTAGCACTCAGTTCCTCCCCAGAGGCGGTCAAGTGAAGGTGGGTTGGCGACGCCTCCAGAATTGGACTTGGCCGTGCCAGATGTATGATCAAGGCTAACTTTATCCTTAAATAAAATAAAAACTACTGACGCTAGAAAGCTGCAATTTCGTATGTTTTATGATTGGAGTGGATGATCAACATACCAATTTGCAGCCCTCTAGCCTCAGTAGTTTTTAAGATCAGAGGGCAGACAGAAAAAGTGTGGACGGACAGACAAAGTCATCTCTATAGTTTTCTTTTACAGAAAACTAAAAAGCTACTAAGATGTCTGATGGCAAAAGAAGCATCTTTTAAGTAAATCATATAGTTAATTATAAAAAGTAGCTTCATTAGACCACTGAGCTACAAATCTTAGTTTTCACAAGGCTGGTCTGAAGGTATAGAATTTACATCTTTGCAAAAACATGATATATTTCTTAATTTGTATTCTTCCTGACATATAAACCTGAGGTCTTTGCTTACGGATAACTTTCTGCGAAGCTGGAAAGTCCAGCCATTAAACTTTTGCAAGGTGGCTATGGTAACAGTTACACCTAAGGTAGGGGCGGGAGTACCACCCACCCAACCAGTATGCATTCAATCTCTTCAGTTTACCTTTTAGCCCAGGGAAAAGAATGAGGGGTGGTAAGAGGCGGGCCTTTTATGTAAAGACCTCAGGTTTGTATGTTGGGAAACCCTCAGTCTTTACATATGGAGACTTACTATTGGAGGGAAGATTCCAAGTAATTCTCTGAACTGACTGGTAGTTCGGCTCACCTGGTATTCTCTTCCTGGTCATGAAAGAGCAAAGGAAAGATACCATACCTCTGATCTGTTGAACATGTGTGATGTTCAACAGCCAGACTTCTGGGCACTTCAAATAAAGGAAAGTATGAAAACACTCAATCTGAAAGGTACGGACGAACCCACAATGTCGAAGACTATGTAGCTAAAAACAACCAATCGACTTGCCCATAGTCAGCCCTTCTCTCTCCTTGCTAGAGAGAAGGTGGGAAATGCATCTATTAATCCAAACAAAACTGGGTTATAGACAGGAAACTGTCACGCCAATCGCCTACATGCACGTCAGTCCAGCTCGTGACGTCTCGTTCACTTCTCTGTCCACTGGAAGAGGACGGAAAACAGGAGGAAGGTAGGAAGCCAGTACCACCCACACCTTCTCCCTGTAGCTGCACACCTTAGGCGAGATGCAACCAGTCCTTAAGAGCTGGGTAAACTACACAACTTATTGAGCATCCACTAAGGATCCAAGGATAAGGAGTCCAAGGACCCATGGGCAATAACCCAAGGTAAAAGTGTAAGAATGTGAACTGCATAATTACATTCTATCCAAGTACCAGATCGACGGGTTCTTCCTGCATGGCACAGATCGATGGATAACTGTGGCCCCTAGAGATGTTGCCTCAAACGTATGATGACCACCAGGAAATTGCAGGGTACGTTCGTAAGGTCATTCCCCTAGGCAGAGGGGACATAAGACTCCAGTGACAAACCTGTCTAACATACATCACTCATCTAGGAATGTGTCTGAGTGACGCCTATGTTGAGCATGCTACTGCAACCTCATTCATCAGCAATGTATCCAAAAATGATGATAGGATAACCCCAGGGGGTGTCCTATGAAAAGATGATCTATGCTGATAAATGCTAAGTGCTCTGTCAACGGACTTCGCACCGTCGACAGAGATGTCCTAGTACCAACAATGGAATGTGCATTATCAACGGAGGAGACTTCCTATGAGAAGAACCCCTATGATGACATAAGTTCAGTATGCTACTCAAAAGAGGAGTTGCCCTATGATGATAGGACACGGGCCCCCCTTTTTCTTGACTAAGGAAACACTGTGGTGTTGTTCCTGAGCAACATTATGTAAAGCTTAAAGACTGAACCTTAAGCCTGAAGGCACAAGAAGAACTAGGATATTGAGATGCAAAACAGTCCAGCTAGCCTAGGATAGCTAAGGGTAGGCTAAGATGGGAATTGTACCCAACACAACCTAACCCAATCCCAAACTCTTGGAGAACAGGAAATCTTCTTGTAGAAGTCACTAACAAGAAGAACAGGCTCCGGAATATTGAAGAGCAGGTTGATAAAGACAGGTTCGAACTAGGTGGGCTAGGCTGAGAACTCAACTATTTAGGCTAGGGTAAGTAAGCCACCCAACCTAACCTTACCAAGTTCTTGAGGAACAGTAGATATTTCCTTATCTGTCCTTAGCCAAGAAAATCTCAGATAAGAACTCAACTACTTAGGCTAGGCTAAGTAAGCCACCAACATCTAATCCCATCAAGTTCTTGAGGAACAGAAGATATTTCCTCATCTGTCCTTAGCCAAGAAAACCCAGGGGTGTTCTTGAATCCTTTCTTGAGCTTAGAAGAGCTTCAACAGCAGTAGGAGTGATCACAGGTGGGGATTTAATCTTCAGAATTATTATATGAATACTATTGAACTAACAAATGAGATCAATAATTACTTCGTAAGAAGAAAGAAAACCTTATTCTTCAAATCCTCCCTTTACGGTGAAGGAAAACGCCATGAGAGAGAGAGAGAGAGAGAGAGAGAGAGAGAGAGAGAGAGAGAGAGAGAGAGAGAGAGAGAGAGAGAGAGAGAGAGAGATTCTCTTCTCACACGAAGTGCTCCCATCATTCCATCCTTGGAATCGTCAAGAGTTATGACCAAGAACATGTCAAGAGTCACATCCTCGTACAGACTTGATAAAGTCACGACCACGGACTAGGGCAAACAGACGTGCATCAGCCCTCGCACGTTGGCCATTACCTACGTGATCGAAAAGCACTGTACAGAAGTGCTACTGGTGACTTGTACATGGTTGTCGCTGACCGTCGCAGTCGTGACTCACACGGCCGTGGCTGTGATTTGGACAACTGTGGACATGATTTGGATGGTTGTGGACGTGATTCGGCACCATTCTAGATGTCCATGAAGATATATCAATGCTCTTCGCTCAACAGAATGAACAAGGAAGTGAATGGATGGGAAACAGTGCTTCAACGTGGCACGACCACAGGCCATCCCATTCTCTTCTCAACCTTTCCCTTAAGCGAGATTGATGGTCCATTCCTGGACACGCCGTCTTGAGAAAACTTCCATCCCCCCGTGCGACGGCCGTATGTCCATGTTGTCACGTCCGAATATACAAGACGACAGACTGGGATGAACCAACTGCATGTACATGAGTCTTCACTGACTTGGACGTGCGACAGCACACGGTTGAGGAAGCCTGAATGAAGGTCAGAAGGTCTTCTGGAAGAGCATGGAAAAGACAGTGATAAATGTCACGGACGTTTGAACATCGAGTCGACAACAGTCCCAGGGTGGAAACACGTCCACAGCCGTGCTGAATCCTTCACGTACATCAAAGGGAAGTGCACCATTTCTTGGCTGGACATCCTTGAACATGGGAAGACAAACGTCGAACCTGGTCACATCCATGGATATCTGGAACTAAGGCGACCATGTCACAAACATGCGAGCGTCAAGGCGACAAAGCCTATGCTGGAAACACGTCCCCAAACATCCAGAATCTCTCACGTCCAACGAAGGAAAGTGCATCAATTCTCTGGCTGGAACGTCTGCTAGAACCTCCACGGCTGCCTCTATCTTGAACCATCTGGCAAGAAAAGTCAGCTCGGAGTTCCGAGGAAAACCTAGTGCCCTACTCAAGTCGAACTCCCAACCAAAGAACTTGGAAAGAGCTACCAAGTCATGTACAGGATGAACGTCAGTTGCTCCCTTTATGCTAGTGTCCGTAGAAACACAGGCGGAGGAGATACTACAGTACTTCAAGGAATATTCCCCAAGCTAGTACCAGAGACACAGGTTACCTCTTCAACTTGCCGTTTACGAGGAAACCGTGCACCTGGTGCTCTGTGTAGCAGGGTCTTGGAGAGAGACCCACGACGCAAAAAAACCCCAGTCCATAGATGAGGGAGAGCGGTGACAGAAGGAGGTGAAGATGACGATGGCAAAAGGATTCTCTTCTTCAACCTCTACTGCAACCAGAGGGCCTCACCACAATGCACATGAGTGTGAAGAAACCGAGAAGAATTCTCAAAAAACCCCCACATCTGAAATAGTGGAAGACGGGTCGTACTTCTCCTGAAAGGCTGAGTCGATCAATTGAAACTATGTCGGAGGAATCAGATGATGTCATGAGAACTAGCCATGACGTCATAATCCCATCCATGACGCCACAAGAACAGACGAATCTTACCAAAGCAGAAATACTGGTATAAGAGCAGGTTTAATCATATATTCTAATAAAAATGGATCTTTGTGAAAACAAGTTTATTTCATATATATGACAAAATGGCAACCAAAGTGAAGGGAATAGGTTGAAAAAACACTGGAAGGGAGACAAGAAGCCACAGAAGTAGACAAAGGCTACATCAGAGAAGCAGTCCATCTAAGATTAGTATTCCTGAATGGCGACGTAAACTGCGCATCTTAGCCTGGAAAACAAGAACAAAACGAAGTTGCCCCCACCGACCCAGGAGGGGAACAACCCATAGAAGTCACCACACAGATGGGGCTCCCAGGCTCGGAAGGAACACACTTCCGTCAGATCTGGCTTGGTTCCAAACTTCCACCACAGAACTAACAAGTTGGATGAGGTACAACAATACATGAAGCGGCAACACTGGGAGAGCAAAGAGAATGTAGAGGGGCTCCCAGGCTCTGAGCGGAACATGTCACCATCTGACTTCAAGGCGAGCAGCAGGACTGACAACTGCGCGCAAGAAGACAGGGTCGAGAGGCAAAAACAAGTTCTGAACTGTAGGGCCTGAAAAGAAACAAATAATGTGCATTCCTCCTCAGGAAGGGAAGAAACTTCCCACCCTGAGAGAAAGGAAAATGAATGAAAATGTTAACGATTCTGACAAAATTTCTGAGACTAATTTTTGCACAATGCTTGTTAATCACTGTAGACTGAAATTTGCATTCTCTTCAGATGGTATCTGTAAAGTAACCTTGTGTTAAACAGGTGTTCAATTCTCAGACTGGACAACACCATTTTTACATTTCTTCTTTTTGTATTGATGACTACTACAACCCTTATGTAGGTTTAATCTGCATTCATGTGTTACTCTCTGTTTTGTCATTACCAACTGGATATCAGCAATGTCAGAAAATCATCTTTGGGAAGTTTTAGGTTTATTCTAGTTATACTTATTGTAGACTTGGCTGCTTTGGCTGCATCCTCATTTCTTTGTAAGCCTACATAAGAAGGGATCCAACATAGTTCAATATTGCAGTAGGCAATCAAGGTATGAGTCAAACCACTTGAGTGATTCAATCACTTGTTTGTGGGACCCAAGGTAACAGGAGGACTGTGTGCAATATTCAACCTCATACTGCTGAATGAGTCCCTTAAAAAACAACAATCAGGATTTGGATAGTAAAGCAGTAGTAGTAATTCACCATGAAAGGAGACAACTTGGTAACCCTGGACCTCAAAGGCCCCTACTTCCACATCTTTATTCAGGTGTCTTTGAGGAATGCCTTAGTTTTGTGTGAACAGGGAAGGCTTTTCAGTTTATGACCTGCATTTCAGCTTGGTAACTATTCTGAAAGTCTTTACCTGAACTTTGGCACCAGCCGCAGAATTGGCACATCAGTCTACCATAAAAGCTATGTGGACAACTGACTGGTGATGGCAGCAAAAGCAGCAAAATTACATGACACGTAGATCTCCTACATCAACTGAGTCAAGACCTGGGTTTCACCTCAAATGGAAGAAGTTGGACTTGGTTCCTTTCATGAGAGCTACATATCTCAATATCATCATTGTAAAAGTTTTTATCTTTTCTCCTCATGGGGGTTAGACATGAAAACAGTTCTCTCTACTCCTTTTGTCTGTGCTCTCCGGCATGAACTTCCATCAAGTCAAGGCCATCACCTGCCACCTTTTCAACGCTCTGCTGGGCACTCCAGCAGGTCTGCCCTGCTACTTCCATATCTACTGCTTTTCCACTTCCCTTCTAATTCTATGCTGAAGTCAGCTCAATGTTTAAAATATGTCTTTCTCCTGGACTCTTGCTACCACAACTCTCTAACAATTCCTCTTTGCAATTTGATCTTCTCCAGCCAAGAATCCTGACATTATATGATAAAACATTTTCAAAATCACCTCCATTTTCCCTGTCAGTGCCCAAGTTTCTACTTCATAGAGTGGTGCACCCATTAGGTACCTATAAAAAGTTTTTGCTCCCTCTACTAAATGGATATTTTTATATACCATTAGAATAGCTATTTCTCCACGTCACCTCTGCTACAGCTAAACTCTTACTGATCTCTCAAATCCTGCTTCACTTTCCAGTTGTCCCCTAGGTAACAGAAATGCTCTTCCTGGAAAACCTGTCCATCTACCACATTAGTGTTCTCAACTTCCCTCTGTTCCTCAATTGCTCTTACATTAAATTTTGCATTCCTCAGCACCTCATGTGACACCATTTGTTATATCAAATAGTACTTTCACCTCCATAACCATGGTGCAGCTACTGTCTTGCTGCTCTCCCAACTCGTATTTCACAGTTCAGTGTGTCCCATGGTGGCAGAAATGTCATACCTCCTCTAAGCCCTGCAAATCTGTCACAGCAAGGTTCTCAGTAGCCCTTCCTCCAACTGCTCTTACTCCAAATATATATTATATAATTGTGAGCACCTATTTTGAAATCATCTGTTACACTTGGTACACACAGCAGAGTTTGACCTCACACCTTACCATAACAACCATGTGCCCACTTTTTTAAATATACATACTCCTTTACTTTGTTTCCATCACCATAAGTAGACTTGCTTAAACCAATTTTATGTACTCTCCATGACATTCCCCACTTTCATCTTTTAAACAATTTTACCACCTCTTCCTCAAGGACTGCTGTTAGCACTAGGTCATCTGTGTAAAGCAGCTCCATAAAGCCCCTTTTATGAACTTCTTTGATGCTTCTTCTATTATTATGATAAAACACCAAAAGGATCACTGCTGGTCCTTGATGATCTCCAATATTTACCTCAAATTTTCATGATACACCTGCCACTCTTCACTATATATATATATATATATATATGTCATGGTAAGGTATCATCACTAGATTATTAAGTTTTCTTGGTATCCTCTACTTTCATAATGCACATTTGTAGTACTCTTTAATGCCTTTCAAGAATCAAAATTATGTGGCATAATCTGTCTCCTCTATGTTTGGTACTTTTCTTGTAGTTGCCTCATTATGCACACTACTTCTGATGTTGACTGTTGATAAGAAGCAAAAATCCCTCTTTGATGATTTTAATGTTTACCAACTCATCCACATATATGAGGTGTCACTGATACTTGAATCCAGAGGTTTGCAAGGCTATTCAGCATCTGCAGGGCAAGCCACTCGTTCACCCATCAGGATGAGCCTGAAACACAAGCTGCTGAAATATTGTTCACCTCCACTAAATCCAGCAGCCTGGAATCTGGATCCAATGTTGCATCCCTGATAAAACCAATTGTGCACCCCTGATAAAGCACAGAAATGTATGCTTTTCTGTCTTCCAAATTCAAAAAGCAGATGCTAGATAAGTTCAGTGCATCCACCCACACAAGATGATAGCTGATCCCCTCTAACCATAGTAGGACTGGTTCACGGAGCTGCTGGTGATGTTGATAATCAACCCTCTGGAATGTAGTCCCACTTCCTGAGGTTCCACACTAATCCCAAGATGCTTCAGCATCATGTCTGTGGGTTATCTAGCAAAATCTCAGGACGTGAAGATTTTCATAGGAGGAAACAGAACCTCAGCTTAAAATCTTGACCAAATCAAGTGAAGCCAACTGTACTTGGTGTAGTGGGAAAGGTATTAATCGAATAAAGTATACTATTTGTGTGACAGCAGACTAGTCTTTGCTTTCCCCTCAAAAAGTTGTCAGCCACCTCTCAAATAAGCTATAGGTCTACCCTCTATAATCCTCCTGCAAAGAATCAAACTTTGATGTATAGGTGAGGGTGCTTCTGTTGAAGTGAATTAGTAAACATTAATGTTTAAAAGTGAGAGAGTACTGCAGTTAAACTGAAGTAGATGATTTAGCACTTTCAGTAGGACCATACATACAGGTCACTTCAACCTAAAAAGAGGGATTTTTCTCGTTCTCAAAAATCTCCAAACCATCACATGAACCTCTTTAGGACTCTTAATTCCTGGACCTAGCACTGAAGATTGTATTTCTGTTATCATCTGTCTTCTAGCCAGATTATCAAGCTACATGAGCCATTGGTCTAAGTTACACACACCTGGAGTCAGTCATCATCTGCTCCTGATTTTGTAGATGATAATCAAAAGACTAAATAACAGGAGTGACCCCAGTATAAATTTTCTTTCTACCTTGATCTCATGTAATCAGGATAATATGCTCTTTACAGTGAGGGCCATTTGTCATTACCTGCAGATAATAAATAGACCTCAGACAGGATAACTTACGGCTTTTTCTCTCTCTGAGTAAGGAATGGAATGGAATGTAAAATTTTGGCCCATTGCCAAGCACTGGGACCTATAAGGTCATTCAGCTGAAAGTTAAATTGAGAGTAGAGAGGTTTTAAAAGGTGTAACAGGAGGAAAACCTCGTAGCTGCACTATGAAACAATTATTAGGAGAGGGTGGAAAGCAAGATGAAATAAAGAGAATATGAATGTAAGTACAGTAAAAGGTATGAAAAGGAATGTAGCTAGGGCCTAAGTGACACTGCAAAGAACTTTTAATGCCTACAATGCACTGCATGATCTCTCTGGGTAAGGGAAATAAACAAGTATAGACGAACACTAAGTAGTTTTGGGTAAGGCTGCTCAATCTAAAAAGTGTGAAAGGTCATGTCACTCAACATCAGTCCTGTTTGTTCAACTAAGTGCATGTACCTAGTTGTGCTGGCAAAATTATGCTGAATTTTATCCAGAATATGTTTGGTACAAATAGCTGAAGTTATACTAACTAGAACAGGTGATGTCTTCTGGGATAACTAATATATATGTCTTACATGAATGGTAATGTCAACTTTACACCCACAACTTTGTAGTATAGGCATCTTGTTTTATACTCTAAAGGTTTTCCATTTCTCTGAGTATCCCTCTGAATTTGCTGAGCCCTGGTCCCTACCCTAAAATTCCCAATTGCTCTCTTTTAACTTAAATTCCCTCAAAAACGAACTGGTACACTTAGTACATCTGCCCCCATATAAACTGCAAGTTGGCCTAATATGACAGATGGGATTTTGATGAAACACTGTTTTTATTACACAAAACTAGTCAAATAAAGTCTGAGTTACCACCTCCCATCCCATTGGTTTCATATGGTAAATACATGGACTGTCATTCTACTGCATGGCAAACATAAGATAATTGAATCTGGGGACATTTTTACTATGGCTGACTCATTGATTGCACTCATGAAAGGTTGAGAGGCAGCAGTGGTTTGGCAAGTGTGAGCATCCAGTTAAACAACTGAATAACATGCATTTTAGAACATTTCACTTGATTTTTACTAATCACATCACAAATCCAGTTGCCTGATGCATTCAACTATTCAAATCCAAATCAATGGAACTTTAAGGCAAAAAATAGCTCTACACAGATTGCGGAATTACAATGAGATAGCTAAAAGTCAGAAATACAGGCCATACATACCAGCATCACAATTACACCATTTGCCTGTAACACAGGTGCCCATAAGACCGCATTCACATTTACGTGACCCTGGAAGTGATCCTCCCCAGTAATCCATTGGCTGGTTATTACGAGATACCCACCATGTATAGGGCTGAAAAATTAGAAAAAAATCTTTTAATCTTACACATTCTTACTCAGATAAGTCATACAAAACTTGTTGCTACCAACCACGTGCTGAAATTAACTATTACAGCATATATGAATAAGAATTTACACAATGGGTACATTTACAAAACCAGAAAAAGAATAACAAACTCAATGGTTTCACTGAAGTACCTCTCTACTAAAAGCTAGAACACTGACACTTAAATGCACAAAATGAATGTATAAAATATTCTCTTATTTCATAATTGCAGCTTACTATATTAAATAAAGTTTCTAAAGTAATTTTAAGTACTTCAATAGCACAAAATAAGTGGTGATGTGGATACTGATGTGTAAGTCAGCTACTCAAGAGATTTCCTAAGACAGCAGTTTGAATTATATATGGGATCTTCAGAGGTGAAGAGGATGAGGATTGTACTTAGGTGAAGAAGCAGACCATAAAGGAGGTAGAACATTTACATTACCTATATTACTTAACTGCAAGGTCAGTACTGTACTGAGTTGTGGTAAGAAAGATATAGAGTGCTGAATTGCTGCAGCACACTGAGAATATTTATGACATTTGTAACAAACCCTTGCTTCTCTGCACAGCATGAACATAAGCATTTATAAGAAAAAGGAAAGAGATTCCAAAGAAGTACATCTACAATATGATGAGATTTATGGCTGTAGTGTGTTACATATAAAGAAGCTGCGTGGGATGTGATGTTCAGAGGTTGGAAAATATTTGAGGATTTCATATATTGAGAAGTTTTGGACATATGTTCAGACAGGTGGAGGAGCAATCAGTTAAGGAAAGTGGTAGGTATGAAGGGGCTGTACAATGACCAGTGAGGGGCACAAATGACAGACAGAGGTAGTAGATGAGGACATAACCTGTCACAGGAATAGCTAGCAGAAAAGTATAATTGTTAAAATAATGATGACGATTCTAAAAAACAGACATGGACACCTTGATTGTTGCATCTTGACCAAGCTGAAATCTTTCACACAAAAATCTCCAAAGTTAACCTTAGTGAAAGTCTGAAGTGGATAAGAGCAAACAGAGAAGAAAGGAAGCAGATGAGGTCATCTTAACTGTCCAAGGAAAAGCTGGCATAAAATCATAACTGTTGCAACTCCAATCTATTAAGCTTAATCTTTGAAACTATTATAGTTATTAGGCCAAAGCTCAGAAATGAAAAATTGTTATATAAATAATATATAGGTCCCTCTACTGCAGAATTATACCAAAAAATGCAAATACTGTGTAGTACCTTTCAAACAGTATATAACGACCTCAATACCTACATCAGAGAGAAAGAGTGTAAGAGTGAGAGATGGTCTTTTGCCAAAATATATAACTTTACCAAGAATTCTTGATTTTCGGGAGAGGGAGTGTTGAACAGTCTAGCTTTCAAACATTCATAATGGATGCGTTGTCGACACTTAGTTGATCGGTTGACAAATATTTCAATTTGTTCCATCCCTGCATCATATATTATATCTTGCACATATGAACCTCTTTTCTCAAAACTGTCAACCGTTGTTGTCATCTCATGTTTATGTCCCAGATATGAAAACACCTTGCCATCATCTGTAAAAATCAAAATTATAGTTATAAATAAAATGTTTTTAAAATGCAATACATTTTCCATACAAATCCATTAATCATAATTAACTTTATCTTGTGCAATGGCACTCCAGTTGGCCCAACTTGATACATCTTGAAAGATAAATGACCTCACTGCACAGGAAAGGAGCTCTAACATAGCAAGCAGCAGTAAAATTACATATATCCAAATATTCAGGCAACTCCCCGTAGTTGCACAACACAAAAGGAGCAAAATCAGTTACAAACATTATAAGATAATGCAGACCCAGCTTAAACATGGGTAAAAGCCTCCAAACCATATGCAGCCGCAACAACTTTGACAGCTTTTAAATTATAATCTCATGAGAGTTAGACAGTATCAGAAAAATAATGAACTACAAATACAACTAATTACTAGGCATAGTTTGGTAATGAATCAAGATTTTACTGCTGTATAAATTCATCCAATTTAGTTCTGGTGCGCTGACCTTAGGAGAAAAGCAGTTAATCAAAAAGGTTGTCAAGGGTCCCTAAGCTTACAAGACACTTTTAATGTCCTGCCTTCTGATCAGCAACAAAATCTAACAAGTAACAAAGTTCCTGTAGCAAAACCTATGCTTAAACATTCAAGATATTCCACAACCAACAATAATTCCACATATCTAGCAAAAGCTAACCAGTTCTTTATCCTTAATATCCAATTTTTTATATTTATATGCAAAACATATCACTTCTAAAAGGGTGGGACAACAAAGGTTATCACAACTGTGTAGCAGATATGTAAAATAATCCACTCCGTTGATTTCTGATAAGCTGAGGGGCTACTGAAGATGTGGAAGTAACTGGACAAACACAAGTAATAACACAACTGTAATTTATGGTGACAACTGAGTTCGCGGGGTAAAGTTCACTAATTTGTGGATTTTTCTTTGGGCTGTATCTCTAAAATTATCACTAATTTGGTTTTTTTCATAGAGCAACACTGTGTATTCACTAATTACTGTATTTTTTAAATGATTTACCTAATAATAAGTAATTTTCAAATATTAATAATAATATACTGTACTATAATTTAAAAATTTATGCATTGCTATAGTAAATTATGTTTCATTTTAAAAAACAAATACATATTCCCAATCTTTTCCAACTCATGTCAATACCTGACCAGGACCCTCAAGGTCAGATATTTGACATATATGACAGGTCCAACCTCCCCCTCTCAACTGAGAGTTGGAAAGGATTGGGAATATATATTTGTTTGTTTAAAATTAAACATAATTTACTATAGAAATCTATAAATTTTTAAATTACAATATATTAATATTATTATTATTATTATTATTATTATTATTATTATTATTACTATTATTATTATTATTACAGTAAACCCCCTATATTCGCGTTCTCATGATTTGAGGACTCACTGATTCGCGGGAATTTCTGTGGAACATATCTATAAATTATTTGCGAAAAATTCGGCAATTCGCGAACTTTTTTGTTGGGAAATATTCACTAATTAGTGGATTTTGATGTTGTTTTCATGGCTAAATACATTTTAAGATTAATAATAATAATAATATAAAATAGTGATTTACAGTACATACTAATTTTCAAATATTAACATTAAGTTTAATAATAAGATTAAATAATAACATTAAATAAAAATAATAATTCTCTCTCTCTCTCTCTCTCTCTCTCTTATTTAGATGAGAGAATTTTTCCGACATGTAATGTGTACGTATGTTTCTTTTGTACGATAAATAAATGATTTACCTAATATGTACTAATTTTCATATATTATTAAGATTAATAATAATAATAATAATAATAATAATAATAATAATAATAAATATTTTCCATGCATTTGTGCAGTAAAATAGGCAGTTATAAGTGTTTTAAGGGTGTATACAGCCTACTTAAGAGTAATAGTAGTAGGAGAATACTGTAATGTAAGGTTACTTTGGGTGTTCTGGGATGATGATTTGGGGTGTATTTTTGTTTAAAATATTAAATTGTTTTAGTATGATAATTTAAGGTATATTTTTGTTTGAACTATCAAATTAGGTAGTGAAATGTTAAAATAGGCAGTTATAAGCATTTTAGTTTAAGGGGTACAAGGTATTTGGCAGTTGTAGGCCAGTTTTACAAATTTATAGAGGGGATTTTTGCACTTCCAGGGTAGGTTCTGGAACCTATTTCCACATAAAAATGGGGGAGCACTGTATTATACTGCCACCAGAGACTAAGATCAGAATCAAGAAATTAAATATGACTCCACTGTTTTTATCCAACAATCCAAGATGCAAAACAGCTGTTAAAAACCAAACTGTGGAATGCAACCCAGAGGGTCAAATCATCTTCCTCTTCTCAGCATAATCCCTAGTTAGGGTTTCTCTTTTCAATTAACCTACTTCAACTGATTCTATCTTCAAAACATTGTAAAATAAAAAGATTAAAAAACATCTTCTAAGAATATGCAGATCTCCAAAAATTGGAAAAAAAAAATTCTCAGGAAAAAAATTAAACTGAAGATAAGGAACTGATACATTTTTTAAAAGTGAAATTGCAATAAAAATGAACTCACAATCTTAAATGAGTAGCATATACATATATTTAAAGAACCCTCACACTGGAAAGATCTGGGTTGGGGGTCCATTGTCATGGACCTACTAAATATCATACACTGATTTTTGTTAGGGTTCAACTTCATTCCATATGATTTGCATTTAACACTGATTTTCCGTAAATCTCTGTTAAAAGGATCCGCAACTGCAAGTATAAAATCATGAGATGAGATTGCGCTAAATGACACAGTATTATCTACATATGCATCCTGCCTGTTTTTAAAGCCAAACTACATGGGTATATAAATAGCAGTGGGATTAAAACATTACCACCCAGAGGATCAACAGCTATTACATTTCTGAAATCACTATCTTGCCTATCAGCTTCTAACCTCTGCAATTTACAGGTTAAAGATTCAATAATGATATTAATAAAAGCTTCCTCAATTCCCATCTAGAGCCTCAACAGCAGTACAAAAGCCATAACCAGTCATACAAATTTCCAGACCACGAGTCTACTCTTCCACCTCAACACGGAGCTTATCCTCCTGCTCTTCTCCATTGGTTCTATTTGCACATTTTGAGAAATGAACATTTGCCATTTGTATTTAGCAACCTTGAATACCTTGTGACTCAATTTGCTACACTCTCTTTCAAAGCAAAATGTGCATAATTAAGAAACAACGGAAAGATTTTTTTCACTACAAACAATGAGGAAGCTTTATTGGTATTATATTTTGAGGGAAAACTGCAAAATTAACACTGTACCAATATAGTATTTAGAGTAAAATAAGAGTCTGCAATGAAATTAAATTCTTACAAATTCATATGAAGAAAATTAAAACATTGCAAGTTTTACAATAGCTGTAGGAATACAACTTACTATAAAATTAACAGGTAACTTACTATAAAATTCACAGGTAACTGGGAATGGTGCTAAAGGTCCAGAGCCATCAATATCAATGTAAACTTCAGCACGTTTTGAGCCTGGGTTTTGCTTGCCATAGGCAGCGCATGATATTGGATTCAAAGCTTAAAAAAAGAAAAAAAATAATTTATTATTTATGATCATACATAAGGCTAAATTTCACAGACCAAAATTAACAAAACTATATGCAATATAGTGCATCATGAGCAAGAAATCAGCCTGAAATATAGTGGTATCTTTATGAACACTTACATGTGTGACAAACAGCTCCTGAATACCCTGTGCCAGAGCAATCACAGAAAAATTCTTCTGAGTTTTGCTTACAACGACCCCCATGCTCACAAGGATTAGGATTGCATCGGTCGATAATTTGGCATGCAGCTAACACAACACCTTTAAGATCACTGACTTCCTAAAATTAAAATAATTAAATCAACTTGCATATATTATACATTAAATGGTACATCTGTCAACAAATGCAGTAATTTCATACATAATGGTTTTCATATAACAAGAAAAATACATTTTTCAACACAAACCTGTTAATTGTCAACACAAACCTGTTAATTGTAAGTTGCCTTACAGTAAACACCCCCGTATTCGCGGGGAATGCATACCGCACACCCCCCGCAAATAGCTAAAATCTGCGAATACTTAAAACCCCTCTAAAAACACTTAGAACTGCCTATTTTGATAGTTTATACACAAGGAAAACACTCTAAAAATGATTATACCCAAGTATTTTAACCCTTTAACGCCGACTGGACGTATTTTATGTCGACAAACGTTGTCTGTCGGGTGCCAAGTGGATGTAAAATACGTCGACTATAAAAAGTTTTTTTAAATATTCGCAGAAAAATACTTATAGGCCTCGTTTGCGAAAAATTTTAAATCACGTGCCTTGAGGGATGCTGGGAGTTCACGGATCATGCTGTTGTTTTGTTTACAAGCGTGACCCAGCTGTGCATGTGCGAATTTCTTTCTTATCCCAAAAGAAAGCATCAGCTAACTCTGCTGAAAATCTCAGAAATTCTTTAGTCACTTTGTCGTAATTTTTGCACCGTTTTCTATTAGCCTTTACATAAAGTTTTATATATGAAAATGTGTGCAATTTCATGTAGAATACAACAAAAAAATAACTCATGGTTGTAGCTTTTATCAATTTCGACATATTTTCATATAAATCACAATAAGTGCCAAAATTTCAACCTTTGGTCAAATTTGACTCGACGGAAATGGTCGAAAAATGCAATTGTATGCTAAAACTCTTACATTCTAGCAATATTCAATCATTTACCTTCATTTTAAAACAAACGAGAAGTCTCTAGCACAATATTTCGATTTATGGTGAATTTCTGAAAAAAAAACCTTTTCCTTACGTCTGAGCTAACTCTGCTGAAAATCTCAGAAATTCTTTAGGCACTTTGTCATAATTTTTGCACTGTTTTGTATTAGCCGTTACATAAAGTTTTATATATGAAAATGTGTGCAATTTCATGTAGAATACAACAAAACATAACTCATGGTTGTAGCTTTTATTAATTTTGACATATTTTCATATAAATCATGATAAGTGCCAAATTTCAACCTTCGGTCAACTTTGACTCGACCGAAATGGTCGAAAAATGCAATTATAAGCTAAAACTCTTACATTCTAGTAATGTTCAATCATTTACCTTCATTTTGCAACAAATGAGAAGTCTCTAGCACAATATTTCGATTTATGATCAACCCAGAGAAACAAGAACTTAGTATATTTCAGACTAAGGAAACCATCTCCTCTTATGAGATGGCCACTACAATGTAGCTTCTACCCAGCAATACAATGTAGTTGAGACTTGACTTCAGGAGCAGGAGAAATCCTCTCCAGGAAGTGGAAACAAATTGCTTGAAGAGTGAGCAAAGGATGTGACTGGGTGACAATGCAGGTCACAGCACTAGATCAGCCAGAAAGGAGCTTGTGGAAGCTTGAGAAAGTCTGGAGTGGTGAACATCCTCCAAAGAATCATTCATATAACAAATGCAAAGAAAACTATAAAGGGGAAAAAAAGCATCATATTAAAACTTTGAATTAAAAGATAAAGATATATAATACTATATTAAAACTGAATAAAAATATATTTAGTCAAAAAATTATATTCTCATAATAAATTTAAGTTTCATGTATACTTACCAAGTAATTACATAGCTATAGTTTCTAACTCATGCGGCAGCCTTTATTTAAAAATTGCGGTAGCACTTTAATAGTTTAGCATAGGTGACAAGCACCACACACTAATGAGTATACTGGAAACGACTTAGCAGAAAACCTTATTTTGTTTGTGCCCTTATGCCCATGAGAGGGGAGTAGGGCAGGCTCCAATTCTGTAATTACTTGTAAGTATATATGAAAATTTTATTATGAAAATAACATTTTCATATAAATAACCTACCAAAACATTAAGGCACGGTAATGACTTTGAAATAGAAAAACTGCTAGCACTGAAACAATGGTTGTTGTTCCCTTACGTGGTAAGAGAGCTATTGCAGGTGAACTCTTAACCTGTAGTGGTGTGGTGGTAAAACCATGGGGTCCTCTACTTAAGTGGGAGCTTTGCAACCAAGGATAGGACCAATGGCTACCAAAGCATATATAAGTGCCCTTATCCTAGGTGCAGTACCAATATAAAAAAACAACAAGACAACACTTTCACCTACACTGAAAACACCACAACCCGTCCACTGAGACTGGTGGGTACTCCAGGTACACTGTACCCACTGGCTCCAGAAAATTTGACACTCTACTTCAAGGCGAAGAGATAGTAGGAAAAAATGAGAGATTCCTATGCTTCCTTCCCAAATACCATGCCAGCCACTGAAAATGGCCCCAAGGTACTGTAATTTTCAAACAATGTTACGACTTCTTTCAAATAGTGAGAGCTGCAGATCGGTTCGCACTTCCAGTAGGCCGACTGCAGAATGGAAGTGAGGGACATATCGTACCTGAAAGCTAATAAGGTAGAGACTGCACTGACGTCATGAGTTTTCACTTTAAAAGTAGGCAAACTGTCCTCCTGAACCTGAGAGTGCGCCTCAGAAATTAAGTCTCTGAAAAAGAAAGACAATGTGTTCTTAGTCAAAGGGCGAGACGGGCTCTTGACAGAGCACCAAAAGTTACTGGATGGTCCTCTGATCTTCTCAGTCCTGCTCAAGTAGCCAAGGTATCCGTTAAGGTCTTAATGGAGAAAGAATGGGGCCAGGGTTTGGAAGGGTCCTCGTTCTTGGTTAAAAATCCAAGGGTAAAGTAACAATCTGCATCTCCTCGAGACAAAACCTATCCTTTATCAACGACTTGGATCTCGCTAATAGGTCAGCAGCAACCAAGGCCACAAGGAAGAGTGTCTTCCGAGTAAGGTTTCTCTGAGAAGAGGAACGAAGGGGTTCAAAATACAGGCAGTCCTCGGTTATCGGCGGGGGTTCCATTCTGGGGGCGTGATGATAACCGAAAATTTCCACTAACCGAAAATCGGCGATTTCCGGGGCTTTTTCAGCGATTTTTGGGGTTTATCGGTAGTGAAAAGTGCCGATTTTCGGTTATCGGCGCCGAAAAGTGCCAATTTTCAGTTATCGGTGCCTCTATTAGGCAAGTATCAGCACCAATACCCAATTATCGGTGCCAATATACAGATGTCGGCGATTTTTGGCGCCGAAAATTGTCGATTTTCGTCACTAGACAAGTGCTGCAAAACCAGATCGCCATTAACCGAGCCTGCCGTTAACCGGGGACTGCCTGTAGGGACCTGTCAGCCACTTCAACACTACATCCAGGTTCCAGGAGACCAGATCTTCCTTTCTTTGTTAGATGTATCAAGAGGACTTTACAAGTCATTATGATCTGGAACTGACACAAGATTCAGGAGACCTATGTTTAAACACTGAGCTAAACACAGCTCTACACCCCTTAATGGTGGAGGACAAGAAATTCATAGATCTCCTCAAATAAAGAAGGAAATCCGCAATTTGGATCTCAGTTGTCTCAGAAGAAGAGACGTTGAGTCTGAGACACCAGCTTCGGAAAAACGCCCACTTAGCCTGGAAGACGCGGCTAGGAAAACGGCACCTGCATCTTGCAATAGCCTCTGCATTGCTTCTTGAAAAACAGTTACCCTCTGACAAGCTTCCAAACCATCTGAAGCCTGTCAGGGCAAGAGCACACAACCCTTTGGAATCTCTTGAAGTGGTTGCCTGAGTAGACACTGTTTTTAGGGGGAGGAGTCTCGGAGAGCCCACCAGCAACCGTAGCAGGTCCTGGAACCATTCTTTCATGGGCCAGAACGGAGCTATGAGAGTTAATGTTGCGATGAGTCCAAGACTTGTTCAGGACTTCCCTGACCATGCTGAAGGGCGGAAAGGTGTAGTGGTCCAAGTGGGACTAATATTGCAGTATGACGTCTGTTGCTCATGCTAGATCCGGGGCCCAAGAACAAAAGAGAGGAAGGCGATGGTTCCTTGAGGAGGCAAACAGGTCCAATGTCGACCTGCCCCATAGTATCACAGATTCCGATAGACCAGCAGATCCAAGGTGGGAAGGACCTACTTTCCAACGGCTCAGTTTGTCTGCCAGAATATTTACCGTATTTGATGGCTTATAAGACGCATGTCTGCATAGGACGCACCCCAATTTCAGCAGGACATTGAGGGAAAAAAAAAAAAAAGTTTCCTAGCCTATGCTCATATGATTTTGGTAAATAAAAACTGTAGTATTAGGTTATCATATGCATATTGTTTCTTACCAACAGAATCAACAAAAACACTAATAAAGAAATTATCCCATATTTATATTTATCAAAATATGTATTATACAATCAGCCATTTACTACGAGAATGTTTCGTCTGATGCTGAAAGCTACCTCATAGGTTTACCAATAGATTGCAACACATTCATTTGTAAACATTGTTTCTTACCAGCAGAATCAACAAAAACATTAATAAAGATGTTACCTCTATATGTTATATATATCCATTATATATTATAAAAGTATGCAATCAAGCTCTGGAATTTACTACTTTTCAGCCTTGTTATCCTTAAAGCTCTGAGATAATCACCAATAGGTGGCAGCACACGTACTGTAAGTCTGTAAATGTGGAATGCCAACTGATGCGCTGTAGATGATGATAATGATATTAACACATTTTAATGAAAATATCGATAATAATGTAGATATTGATTATAATACTAGCAGTAGTAATGCTTTGGTTTTTAACAGGTTATTAGGATAACACCAATGTTAGCTAGGCTACAACATCTACGTGACGTTTCATGTATAATTTCGCTTAAATTTTGAGCATACATTATGTACATAGGACGCAGGGGATTTTTAGGCCATTTTTTATTAAAAAGTGGTCTTATTGAGAAATCTCTTTCCCAACAAATCGTCTGAGACTAGATTCACTTGATTTGATCAGTCCACAGCAGGTCTCTTGCTGTTTGGTAGAGAGAAATTGAGTGAGTGCCACCACGCTTTTGTATGTACATTAGGGCTGTGGTACTGTCTGAATGGACTACCACAGTATTGTTGTGAACTAGGGTCGAAAAGCATTAAAGCTTTCAGCTCTCTGACGTTGATGTGAATGTTCTGTGCTTCCGCCGACCACATCCAAGAAACTTCCTGGTTCACCAAGAGGACTCCCCAACCTAGAACTGAGGAGTCTGAATAGAAGTCTAGTTCTGAACTCAGAGGATGAAGGGCTTTCCTTCCGAAAGTCTATGTTAGGACCGCCATCATTGCCAGTCTGACTTGATCTCCAGGTTTAAGGGAAAAGCGTAGGTGTCCAGCTGTGTTTCCCTTGAGGAAGAATGCATAACTCTCCTAAGAAGTTTGCCTAACTTGACGAACGTCTTGATGGACGACAAAGTCCCCAATAGGTTCATCCACTGATGGATCAAGCAAGTAGAAGGGGCTAGAAACCTGTGGACCATCTGAAGGTGGTTGGCAATTCTCTTGGCAGATCAAAAAGTCCGAGAGTTGAGAATCATCCCAAAGAGGAACTCTTGCAACGGGGCTAACTGGGGCTTCTTAAGTAGATGGTAATTCGCAGTTCCTGAGAGAGGATATGTTCAAGTCCTTCGTGCACTTTTCCCTCGAAGGGAATCGAGTTGTCCAGACACAGACTGACGTTTATGCCTATTAAATGGAGTCATTTTGCTAGAGAAGCCAGGACTCAAGTGAACATTTGAGGTGCCGTAGAGAGGCCGAAGAATAGAGCCCAAAACTGGAAGCTTAAACTGATATTGGGTGCTTGGGAGCTGGCACCAGGCATCTGAGAGGAGAGAGGCATTTAGACGCTGACGTGGGGCACCTAAGAGTGCCTCATGGAAGACGAACCTTAGATGCTTCCTGGAGTTCAGATGGATGGGGAAGTGGAAGCATGCATCCTGCATATCCCAGGATATCATCCAATCGCCCTGGTGAATGGATGAAAGGACTGACTAGTTCCTCTCCATCTGAACTTCATCTACCAGACGAAGAGATTAAGGGTGCTTACGTTGAGGACTGGTCTCCAAACCCCAATGATTTGGGACCACAAGCAGACGGTAGTAGAAGCCCTCTGAGTTGATGTCCTCAACTTCTTTTATGACTCTCTTTCAAAGGAGAGAGGAGACCTCCTCAAAAAGGGTTGAATGTTTTCCAAAGCCTCGAGTAGGCCATCAAAACGATGGGAGGAGGGACTAAAGGGAGGCTCTCCATGAACGGAATGGAGAAGCCCTCCCTCATAACCTTGACAATCCACTGTTCTGTCCCTCTGATACTCCACTTCTCCCAAAACTCAAGAAGACTAGCTCCCACTTATGCACGGAAGGACTTCTTCCTCATTTCTTGGGCAAGGACTTGAGCTCCTCTTGATAGTTTTGGCCAAGAAGCGGACATTGGAGTGGGTCCTAGACTGTACTTGGGCTTACTCCCAAGAAAGGGATGTTGCTGGAGAGGAGAGACCATCTTAGGAACAAATGCCGACGAATCATTGGGGCATTCGGAAGAATGTGCCAGAAGATCCTAAGTCAACTTCTATGGAGGCCAAACTTCTGGGCCTGAGTGACTCCTTTAGTGGAACAGGAGCACCAAAAAGCTCTTTTCTTCAAAACTCCAAAAGAGAAAAGAGCCACAAGTTCAAGAAAGCCATTCGTGATGGTCTTGTCTGCACGAACAGACTCCTAGCCAGTCCATGGCAAAGTCTCCAACCATGGCAAACTTCAATCTTCTTGACTAGCACTCTCACCATCCAACCCAAGAAACTGAAAGCTTCAAACAACTCAAAGAGGTCTTTGACAAGGAGGTCAAGTTCTGCCAACGAAAAACACAATTTTCAACAATGAAAATGCTGAGCATTGGAAAGGAGTTTCCCCGGTGGCGTAGGAGAGAAACCTCCTGCAGATTAAGAGGGAGGGAGGAAAGACGAAGGAAGCCTTACCTTGCTCCCTCTTAGCAGAAAACAAAACTTCAATCTCCTTGCGTGCCTTCCTAGAAGACGAGGAAAGCTCCATTGTGGGGAGCTGGGTCTATCATCTGGATGGCTCCTCATCAGGAAGGTCGAGGTAGGCGAGACCGGGGCAAGATGAAGCCAAAAAAGGGTAGGGAAGCTCACCTGCAAAAACTGAAGGAGAGCTGCATAGGCTATGAGATCCGCAGTCGGAAAGGGGAGCTTGGCACTCCAAGCAGGAGATTGATACTGAAGAGTTGGCGCCAGGCGATCAGGAGGTGGCGGCGGACATTTGGGAGCTGGCACCAGACGCTTGGGAGCTGGCACCAGGCGCTGGAGCTGGCACCAGACACTTGGGAGCTGGCACTGGTGCCTGGAAGCAGGCACCAGGCGCTTGGGAGCTGGTGCTGGGTGCTCAGATCAGGCACCAGGCGCTTGGAAACTGGTGCGGTGCACTTAATCTGAGCAAGATCAGGTTCATCAGGGTCCACAGGTGGTGACGAAGTAAAAGGTCTGACTGTGGGAGGCAAAGGAGACTGCAGTCTCCAGGAAGACCAAGTTGATGATGGGTGCCTGGGTGGGCGCTGGGTGCTCACGAGTGGACGCTGGACACTCGAAAGTGGGCTCTGGGGCCGGACTCTCAGTAGCTGGCACTGGGCACTAAGTGGCTGGCACCAGGTGTTTGGAAAGCAGCACAGAAAGTCTGGAAGTTGGGCACTTGGGAGCCAGGTGTTGGGTACTCGTGGACAAAAGTCGAGCGGACAGGCGAGACATTCTCCAGACTGTCCAAAGCGGACAGGTGTGGGCGCTCGTGGACCAAAGCGGACACATAAGGGTCCACTGAGTAACTGCATGAAGGACCAGGACTGCAAAGAGAATACTTGCACTTCTTAACAGGCACTGGACTCCCCATCAGCTCGGGACTCTGACAGAGGCTTGCAGAAAAGCACTTAAAAGGATGGGAAAAGTCTAGGTAATGTCTTCGGCGCTTCCTGTCCACGCTGCTATCATCAGACAAGCTTGAGCACAAGCCATGCACATCCTTAGACAAGCCTTTCCAATGGCTGTCTACCAACACCTGGGACTGTACAACAGATGCGGTTGAGGGGGCAACTACCCGTGGGCAAACCCCCTTGGCCTCCTATGGACTTTTGTTATGTCTTCTCCTAGGGTTGGGGGAGCAGAACAGTGACCTCGGTCTAGGAGAACCAACAAGACGAGTATCCACCTCCTCCACTTACACAACACTATCACTTGTCACTTTGCAGGAAGTGGGGCTGTCTGAATACATTTTCCCATAAACGCCTTCTGTGAAGCACCTAACTCTGCCACTGTATTCAACAGTAGGATCACCTTCTTGTCAAACCTAGACTCTAGACTGGCGATGGCATCGGGTTCAGAAGTGAGGGAGCCAGGCACTGGAGTAGGTGGATTAAAAGTAGGAGGGCTAGTAGCAGGAGAAAAATTAGGAAGAGGGGAAGAAGGAATAGCACAGCTATCTTCTAACCAAGGCTAGGGTAGAATACTAGGCTAAGGGAAGCTTGTTTCTCGGCTCTAGAGGATGCTTTCCTTTTTCTATCCTTCTCTAACTTGTCTAGTTGAGATGTAAGTACCTTCTACTTTTGCTAATCATACATTTACCACAAGTTTTCTCCCTACTATATTTCTGCCCACTACATTTGCAGCAAATTGTGTGAGAATCATATGAAGATTTGATTAAACTGGTTTTGCAACTTTTGCTACAATAGCAAAACTAGGTGAACTTGAATCAGACATAATAATAACCAAAGAACTAGAAAAATGATCTTGAAAGCTATTAATGCTTGAAGGCTACTCAAATAAACGATAATACTTCACCGAAATCCAGCCATACAACCGAAAATCAGTAAACAAAAGCTGCAGCAAACCCCCGATGATACTCGAGAGGCAGCAGAAACAGAACGAGGTTTTTTGCTGCAGAAACAGAATGAGGTTTTCTGCTAAGTCGTTTCCAGTACTCCTGTTAGTGGGCGGGGCTTGTCACCTACACCAAACTATCAAAGTGCTACCACAATTTTTTAAATAAAGGCTACCTTGCAAGTTAGAAACTATAGCTATGTAATTACTTGGTAAGTTATTTACATGAAACAACTATTTCCAAGTTTATAGTTAGCAACATATGCTAGTTTTTGCAGGTTACATATCATAAACACAAGGCGCATAAATTTCAATGTTATTTCTTCATTATCACTTGACTAATTTTCTACAAATAAATTTCAAGTGAAGAACAAGGGGAATTTGTTTCTGGTGATAGAAATTCTTCATAACGTATCACAATAAGCTGTAGGTCCTGACAACCAATTTTCTTAGCCACTAAAAATAAATTAACAAGCAACAGAGCTGTTAATCAGCTCAGACAATATTTTTTCTCATATTAACAAGCAACATTTCACCAATTTCTTTCATCAGCCAAATTCACTCTTCCCCCCAGCTATCAAGATTATAACTAGCTACTTGTAAAGAACAAAAATTCACTAAAATGATTTTTCAAATATAACTATAATAGATATATTAAACCAAAATTATTACATGCAAAAACTAGTTTCAATGTTCATTAGTTTAGTCTGTAACTTATTATAAGCACAATCAATTTATGTGTGTTAAAATAAGTATTTCTTCAGGTTTATTTTCATCACATTGCTTTTATTCTTCTTTTAATATCAAGTGTAAATATAAGTTATATTATAGCCTATCATATTGTTATTTCTAAAGCCAATATTAATAATCATTCTGAGGCATGAATTATAGCCCAATGTATTGATGTGTATATCCTAGCAAACCAACAACTGCCACCCCACCCACACACACACACACACAGCTGTGGAAGCACTTTCTTTACAATGGAGCCATAACAGAGGTTAAATAAGAGTAAATTAAATATAAATTATTATTATTATTAAATACTGGAACACAGCTCTAGTGCACCCATTACATTATGTGGAGGCCTGGGAAATTTATAACAGTTGCCAAAGTAATAAATGAAACAGATTAAAGATAGGCAGATTAGTGAAGGTCTACTTGTACGAGGAAAAGTGGTCGGGACAAAAATCATCATAACTAGTGAAACTGGACAAACATGGAGCAACTATTGAAACCACATGCACAATATGGAAAGAGGTGAGAAGTGTAGCATCATCAGATAGTCTGGGCATGTGCATAGGGCCTTATTAAGTCTCAATCAAACAAGATGTTGCAAATAGCATTTCTTGTACAGATATCAGGCAACATATAATCAACTGATGTAGTGAATCAACAGTGCACTATACACAATAGCCTCTCTAACAAGCTCCCAGTAGAACTATAAAATAAAAATCAAATTCTGAGAATACATGTACATAGCTTACCTCATCTTTAGGTTTTTGTTTAAATCCAATAACAGAAATTCTTCTCATGCAACCTAAGAAACCTACAGAACCATACACACCACCTGAAATAAAAAAAAAATGCTGCAGATATTAGCATGAAGTTTTTCAGACTGAAACTATCAGAAATGAGAAGATAAAAAGAAAAAAATTAAGGTAACTAAACCTACATGGTTGGACTAGCTTCCTTACAAATATACACTTAAGTGATTAGTCCGATTAACTACTTCCCTTTTGGCCTTCTTCTGTAAATGTGTTTCAAAAATACAGTTTTTTATTTTTTGATGTTCTCCTTAGGACAATATGCAGTGCATAAATTTTTAAAACTGTCAGTCCTTCGGAAAAGACTGTATTAGATTTTTATACTGGATTTTGTTTTACAATTATGCAGAATTACACAGATGCAGCATTACTATCTTAATCACACAACGACATAATATTTAACCACTGCATAGTTTTATTTCACAACAGCTTTGGGTTGCTTTATGATAATCCCCCATTTGTCAATTTCCAAAATATCTACATTGTGAATGGTAGAAAATAATGACAATTTTTCTTGTCTTTTTTTTCATAGCTGCAACTTCTGATCTTTCCAGGAATCTACGAATAGAATAGGATGTACAATTTGGGCCAAAAGCCAAGTGCTGCGTCCTATGAGGTCTTTCAGCACAAAAAAAGAAATTGACAGTAAAAAGGTTTGGAAGGTGCAACAGGGGGAAAACCTCGCACTTGTAATATGAATCAAGTGTTAGGAGAGGGTGGAAAGCAAGATGGAAAAGAGAATATGAACGGGGTACAGTAAAAGGAATGAAAGGGGATGCAGCTGGGGGCCAAAGGGATGCTGCAAAGAACCTAAGTCCTCGGAAACTAAATACAAATGTTTGTTATTTCCTTCTGAATTCATTAAGGCTTCACAATTATGGCTACTAGTTTCTTCATCGTTCATTTTGACTGTGGAGGGTGATGAGATGGCAAAAGTAAGAATTATTTTTGCTAATGCATGGAGTATTTAATACCTAAAGCTTTACTGTAACAGTAAGCAAGACATACAGCCACTTATTGAGAAAAATGCAAACCAAATGCTCACTAATGGCACAGGAAAAACACCAATCAAACACATAACAGATCAAGTAAAATCCGTATCTTAAAAAAAAGTACGGGAACCTTAGGGTATTGAACAAGTATTGTTGTGATCATAAAATGTATATAAGTACACTGTCATTGTTCAGCACACCAAGGGAAGGGGTTAACCAAGTAGTGACCCAATTGACAAAAGTTTAAAGGGGTACATTCAAGGCCACTCAAAATAATAGAGAATTAACTATAAAAGAGTCTCCTTCCTCATGAAGAAAGCTTATTTGCGATAAATATCAAAAAATTTATTCTTTAAATTGTTTAATTTAAACAATTAGAACAGACAGAAGAAATGACACACAATCCCCAAGGCAACCCACCAACTCCAGAGTTTTTACTGGCAATAGGCAATTACTGTATATCAATAAATATAAATTAATATAACATAACAAAACTCTCCATTTATTTACACAAATGAAAATTACACAAACAATGTGAAAAAATGTAATAAAAAAAATAGAAAATAATAAAAGTGAAGAAAATGAAAGTATACAGAGAGAGAGAGAGAGAGAGAGAGAGAGAGAGAGAGAGAGAGAGAGAAGAGAGAGAGAGAGAGAGAGAGAGAGAGAGAGACTGGTAATAAGTAACTACCTACATATACAGATAATGTATCACCATAAAAAATATTTAAACAAAAGAAAATTACATGATGGAAGAAAGGAAAACATATACAGTAATGACATCAAAGAATGGATTATTGAAAAGAGACAAACAGAGAAAGAGAATGACTAGCTGACCACCAAACATTCCTGAGGAATAAGACTTGAATTAAGTACTTTTGCCTTTTAAAATAACCACACCAAGGAGCCTATTGACCTATCCACAATGATAGTTGAATCTAAGAAGATTAATCTTGCTCTAAAATAAGAAAACTTGTACAGGAACACCTGTGGTGGTCGAACCAGGACATTTGGAAAAGAAAACGGGTTAAAAATAAATGCAAATACACATTGTTACCAGATGACTATCCAAACAGCCTAAAGTACAACTTACAATACTAATCCATTAACTCACCTCCAACAAGGAAATATTTTCCTGATATAATGGATACAATGCGTGTTGTTTTCATTGGGACATCATCTATTGTCAACTCCATCTTATTATCAGCAATGGTAAAAATAACATGATGCCAGCGGCCATCATTATAAGTAGTATCAAAATTGTCCAATATGACTTTTCCTTGAGTCTGAGGGGCTGAAATATCCACTTTTACTTTCCCTTCATGAAGGTATACCTGAAAATGGGCAAGAAATCATTGCAAACTGTTGCAAATCAAAGTTTAAGGTGGGTTTTATAAACAAGTACTAAAATCTTGGAACCAATACAGTAAATCTCAAACCAAAGCACATATTTACATACAAACATGAGAGCAACAAAAACAATCACCATACTAACAGAAAAAAACCTTGACAATGTTCTCCATTGCCTCACTACAACAAGTTATTAGATAGCTAGTTAATACAAATAGGTTATTTAATTTATAAAAAAAATTGTCATGCATTGTTATTACTGATGTTATTTTAACAAAGCACAATGACATAATTCTTGACTCATACAGCTCATCTGAAGGAGCTGCTCTTAAGGGTGGGAATAGGATCCATGGTTGTGCAAGCAGAAAAAACCTTTACATTTATCAGCACAAAGCAACTTTGTGTTTGTCTTGTAAGTAGTTATGAAATAGTCTGGTTTCCACAGCACACTTTCAGATATAAACATTTTTTGAAGCAAACTTCAAAATTAGACCTGCAATTCACAAGTAACTTTCCATCACCACTGTCAATTCATACTCTGATAAGCAAAATACATTCAACTTTAATACCTGCAGACCTAAATGATATACTGAACAGTCCTTACATCACTGTTAAAATGGCCATTTATGAATTATACATTAGCTTTATATGTTCATATCATGGACTCAAACAATGCCAATATTATTTAACGTGTATTCTATATATCTTAGTGTTAGTGAAATCTGTAACAGTAATAGGGACCCACAAAGTAGGCTCATTTTCAGACAGATAATGTTAACAGTAAGAAATTTTCAACTAAAAAAAAAATTGAAAAGATTTTGACATACTCACTCACATGCAGTGCATATGGTACTATTTTAATATTTCATTATTCCTAGCTGTATTGCTGCATTTAATTACTAAATCTGATACCTTACAAGACCCTCCCTAAAACTTACAACAAAACAATGCTGCAGAACAAGAGGAAAGGAATAACGAATTATGATTTCCACAAGGTTACTACACCTGACATAGGATATATTGTATCGTGTATTAGCAGGTCTATGATAATGCACATCCACAGCACCCATTAGCATCAATTCAAATGTGTAAATTTACAAAAAAAAAAAATCAAAGTATTGAAATATCAAATGACTTATTTATTAGCAACATTATGGGGTTGATTATATAGGCTTATGGGGTGTTTGGATTTTTTTAAAGGGTTTATTCAATTGGGTTGTCTTTTAAAGGGCCTATTCAATTCAAGTTTTTTCTTTAATTCAAGTCACAAGCCATGGAAAGAGCTAATGATGTAAAGGGAGGTATTCCTGTACACTGATCTAGATTAAAGTATATTGTTTAGTAAATGTAACAATATTTATTTTTTACTTATTTTGTTAAGCTTGACATATGTTTATTTACTTTATGCTATGTATAATCTATTAAAGTTTTCACCATCTGCCTCCAATGAAAGCAGAAACTGCTTAAGGCATTTCAGACTGAGAAACTTAATGAAACAGTCCAGACCAAGAAAGTTTCTGAATGTCTAGCTATTAAGGAAACATTCTCATAATAAATTTGCAAAAAAGCTGACATGCACTACATTAAAACTACCACTGAAACATTTAGCATTTCTGCTTTGCTTTTCAACCAAAGATTATGTACAACTATCAAAGCAGACACAAATAAACAGGTTAGGTAGAGTGGATTTAGCTATATATATGAAATTCTGATGTTTCTTTATACCAGCATTATTTACAGTATTACAAAGGTTTCATTACCTCAAGAATACTTTGCTATCAAACTTATTTCATTCATAATTACTATGATACATGTATTCAACTTAACCTTTTTATTTTATATTTTGCCAAAAATATGGGCTATCAGTCTTAACATACACAGTTCAAATTTCAACTTTAATATAATGAAATATTAAAAATAATGCAAAAATAACAACAGAATTCCTTAACTTACCTTGAAATACCCATTAGTTGAAAACTTATGGTAAATAAGAACTCCTTCATCTTCATACGTGCGAAATTCTAGTGATACATTTATTGAGCGCTGATCTTCAAAAGCAGGGTAACGCAAGTGAGCTTCTTTCTTCAAGAATGTTAGTGTTTCTGATGAATCTCCATACTGTATCAAAAGGAGAGTACACAGTACTGAATAATGCACTTCTCTAATTAAGGAACTACCCAACCTTTTCAACTTCCAAGTGTCACAAAATAAAAAAACAATGACATTTTTATATAATAAAATAAAGTTTTATATATACTTAGTTTTATATATACTTACCAAATAATTACATACCTATAGTTTCTTCTTTATGTGGCAGCTCAAAATTCAAAATTCGCAGTAGCGCTTTTTTGTTTTGGGTGTAGGTATACTGCCCTGCCAACTATCGGGGAAGGATACAGTAAACCCCCGTATTCGCAGGGGATGCATACCACACGGTCCCCCCAAATAGCTAAAACCCGCAAATACTTAAAACTCTTCAAAAAACACTTAAAACTATTTCGATATTTCAAAAAAAAAAAAAGACTGAAAATGCTTATACAGGTATTATCCTACTTACGATGGGGTTAGGCTCCAAAAAACCCATCATTTGTTGGAAAAAACGTATCTCGAATATAGCCCAGCCTACACTAGGGTATTCAGTACCATGTATACATATATGGTAGCCTAGCCTTCACTATAAAGTATACTCTATACATACACGGTATAGTAATTATCAATATCAGCTAATTCTGGAGGTTCATGTAGAGTGACTTATAATTCAATACAAAAAAGAAATTGAATAACAAACAAGAATTAACTTAGCCTACACTATGGTATATCATATACATATACTGTAGCTTAGCCTACATTCTACTGTACTCCGTATTCACAAACATCAACATAACGAATATGCATCTTTTCTATGGATCTTTTAAAATGTCATGCTTTACTTCACTGTATCCAATAATATTATATATATTATACTGCTTTTGTATTATAAATTGTGATCATAGCGATCAATGTTTTGGTTTGGAAATCGATTACGCGGTAAGTTTGTTTCGCCATATTTAACTCAGTTCAGAGCACTGTTCTTGCTTCTAGTTAGCATAAATGAATCTAGATACTCTATTTATATGGGCCAAGGTTGTTTTTCGTTATACTAGGTGCTTTTAAGTCAAAATATAACTTAAATATGTCTTGTTGAAAAATTAATTTAGCTATTTTTTTCATTAACAGATGACGTTGGCCGTTTGGGGACATGTTTGTTTAGTGAAAAAAAAAAAAAAAAAAAAAAAAAAAGTGACCACTTACATTATTTTCATTACATGAATTCAGAGGACCTTACTAATGTTCAGGGTAGAATTCTTCTAGTTTTCAACGTCTCTATTTAAGTCTTTAATAGCATAAGAATGATGTTTATTTCTCTGTTATTATTTCACCGGCTGACAGGGACCCCGATCCAGAAAAAGGATTTTGACAAAGGAAAAATCTATTTCTGAAAGGGGCCCGATGTCACCCGTGACCCACCCTGTTTTTCATTCTCTCCCTCCCATGGTAAACATCATTCAAGTGGGGTGGGTGCCAACATGGAATGCTGGCTAGTGTTGCCTTGTATACAGTCCTTGAGTAGTGCATGGGCTTGTATCGGCACCTCTCTCGTTGGGACTTTTGACATTGGGAATCTCTATAGGATAAGGTTCCGTGTTTTTGTAGTTCACCCTTTCCATACACGACTCCATCTAGTGGAGCTCACTCTGGGGGTAGTAACTCCAGCCTTTCATTTAGCTTTCTCTGGTATCTAGCAACGGAGGATAGTACCTTACCTAGAAATAAGTGCTGAATGGACTTTTTCACCGGGTGACACAGGCCCCTCTCCAGAAATAGATTTTTCCTTTGTCAAAATCCTTTTTTTACTTGATTTCATCATAATATGAGCTCTATGTATTTATCTTTTATCAGCATGAAAACAGCAGTAATATGTGTTCTTTCATGCCCAGTAGTTCTGATTAAAATACTTTCTCTCCAATTTTATTTACGGTTGAGTTTCATCCATGCTGCCAGTGCAAAATAATTGATAGTCATTAGCAGTTTGAACATTGTTTTCTCAGCTTCAGCTACAACTTGCAGCTTAAATTTAGCAGTATATTTCCTTGCCAATCTTTTATCCATACCGAATTAGGGTATACAGGCAGTCCCTGGTTATCGGCGGTCTGGTTTTACAGCACTTGTCTAGCGACAACAATAACCGAATTTTCGACACATATTCCTGCTTATCAGCACCGATCTCTGGTTATCGGCGCTGATCCATGGTTATCGGTGGCACTGGTCCCCGGTTATCGGCACCGATAACCGGATACTGGTGCCAATATCTGAGGATCAGTGCTATTATCACCGATTTTCAGTTGTCAGCGATTTTCAGTTATCATCTCGTTGTCGGAAACGGAACCCCACCGATAACCGGGGACCGCCTGTAATGTAAAAATATATCCGTTCTGTTCTACTTAACGTCATTTGTAACTTAACTACGGTAATTATTTACTCCGGTACGATTGTTAAAACAAGCAAAACGGCTGTTGCTATCCAATTCGGTTAAGAGCAAAACAAGTTTCTCGTTTGGTTGTTTATAGGTGTACGCATTTACACAAGAGTATAACGTTACTAACAATACTTTTATCATTCTCTTTTACTTTTTTTACTAGAAGGTGGGATAAAGAGATGGAGGAAAAGAAGTTGGTCTATTGTAATTTGGTCTCTCTCGCTGCCTGATTGTACCCTGCTTACCCCGTCGCAAAATCAAATTATCATAAGACGAATTATCATAACTCGAGCACAACCTGGGTACCTGAATATTTTAATAGTTTTATCACAAAAAGTGCATTTAGTCATGAAAATTATATGAAAATACAGTAATTAATGAATATTTCTCAGTGAAAAATACCATGAATGGGTGAATTTTCTGCAAATAATGCGTATTTTACATATGTTCCATAGAGAAATCCACGAATAGGTGAGTCTGCGAATCGTGAGAACTTGAATACATGCTGTTTGCTGTAGGTACAACGTGGCTAAAGAGCTCAATTCATTTATGCTCTATGTCCATGAGAGGGGAGGAGGAAGGGCTCTTATCATGTAATTATTTTGTAAGTATACTGTATATAAAACTTTATTATAAAAATATCATTTTTATATAAGTAACTTATCAAAAAGTTAAGTATGCCTTAGTTTAACCAGACGGCTGAGCTGATTAACAGCTCTCCCAGGGCTGGCCCGAAGGATTAGACTTATTTTACTTGGCTAAGAACCAATTTGTTACCTAGCAATGGGACCTACAGCTTATTGTGGAATACGAACCACATTATACCAAGAAATGGATTTCTATTGCCAGAAATAAATTCCTCTAATTCTTCATTGGCCAGCCAGAGACGAACTCGGGCCTAGTAACTTACCAAATAATTACATAGCTGAATCCCACATTGATTGGAGGTGGGATGAATGGACATATACTACCCAAAAAACACTCTGATATGGAGAAGAATTTGGAATAGAAAGTTTGCTAGCATTTTGAAATGCTTGTTGTAACCTTGCCTGGTGAGGGAGCTACAGAAGACGGGTGCTGCCTCTGGTCAAAGCTCCTGTAGTGGCGTGGTGGTAGAGCCAAGGGTCACCTCTACTTGAGTGGGTGCTTTGCAACATAGCAGGTTTATCGCAGGTTGCCAGAGCTTAAAATCCATAAAGGGACACATAAATAATATGTATACAGTATATGTCCTTGGCCTGGGCACAGTACAACAGAAAACAAAGACCACATAAAAATTAACCTACGCCACCACAACTTTTAACCAAATCCACAAAAACACAGATTGGTGACACTCATAACTCGGTGTTCACCAGACTTCCCAAGAAGCGCAACTACCTTTATTCAAGGAGAGTGAATGGAGGAAAAGAAGGCATTCCTCCTATCCTTCATCCCACAATACCATGCCAGCTGCGAAGAACGGACCTAACTTCGTATACCATTTCAATATCCCGTAGATAGAACATGGCAAACACTGGCTTGCACGTCCAATATGTTGCTTGCAAGATTGAAGAGAGAGGCAGATTACGTCTGAAAGCCAAGGACATAGCCACTGCTCTTATTTCATGGTAGAAAGTCATCTTAACCCTCGAATGTGCTTCCGAAATCACAGATCTTAAAAAAAATGTTAATGCATTCTTGGACAATGGTCGCCTACGGTCTTTCATGGAAAACCAAAGATTTGAGGAAGAACCTCTGAGACATTTGGTTCTTTCAAGGTACACTCTTAAGGCTCTTACAGGGCAGAGGACTTTCTCTTGATCGGATGGACCGAGTACTTCGGACAGGCTCTTGATTGAAAAGGAACGAGGCCACGGGTTTTAGTCAGGTCCTCATTCTTGGGCTAAAAAAAAACAAAATCAGAGAGTATATAGCGTTGCCTTGAGAAAAAACTACTCTTTTATTGATGCCATGTAGCTCGCTAACTCTCCTAGCTGTAGCTAGTGTCACCAAGAATAATGTCTTCTTTGTTAGATTCCTAAGTGAGGATGATTCCAAAGGTTCAAACGGCGGTCCTGACAGCCATTTAAGGACCACGTCCAAGTTCCAAGGAACTTCCAAAGGTTTTGCTTGCTTACTAGTACTAAAAAACTTCATTAAAGAGCTGATGTCTCAATTTGAAGACAGGTCCACTCCTCTATGTTTAAATACTGAATTCAACATTGCTCTGTAACCCTTGATGATAGACGTTGCAAGTCCTTTCGAGGTTCTAAGATGTAACAGAAAATCTGCGATCTGGGCTACAGATGTCAGAAGAGGAGACATTTCGCTCCTGGCACCACTTCTGAAAAACTGTCCACTTGGCTTGGTAGACTGCAGCAGAAGATCATCACCTACACTTAGCAATAGCTTCTGCAGCCTTCCTTGAAAATCCTTTCGCCCTGACGAGCTCCCCAACAGTCTGAAGTCTGTCAGTGTGAGAGTGGATAACCCTTGATGGAATCTGTGAAAGTGTGGTTGTTTGAGAAGATTTCTCCTCTGAGGAAGTAGCCTTGGGAAGTCCGTCAGTAGACTTAGGAGATCGGGGAACCACTCCTTGTGTGGCCAAAAGGGAGCGACTAGGGTCATCAACACATTGCTGTGTGTTGAACTTTTTCAATACGTCCCTCACCATGCTGAAGGGAGGGAAGGCGTAAAGGTCGAGATCCAACCAGTCCTGCAGCAAGGCATCTGTCACCCATACCTGAGGATCCGGAGCTGGGGAAGAATCCAGAGGAAGACGATGGTTCCTCGACGCCGCAAACAGGTCTATCGACGGCTTTCCCCACAGCTTCCACAGGTCGATGCACACCTGTGTATTGAGTGTCCTGTTTGCCACAACTCAATTCGTTCGCCAAGACGTTCATTCTCCCCTGAATGAAGCGGGTCACCACTCGGATCTTGTTGCTTAGTGCCCACAGAAGAAATTCCTTGGTCGCTTCGTAGAGCAAAAAAGAATGAGTCCCTCCTAGGTTCTTGGTGTAAGCCATGGCAATCATGCTGTCTGAATGGACCGCCACTGTCTTGTTGAAAGTCTGCATTGCAAAATGTTGAAGTGCAATATGAATCACCTTTAATTCTCTTACACTGATGTGGTTTCTTTCGGTTGGAGACCACATTCCTGAAACTTCCGTACCGTTGAGAAGGGCTTCCCAACCCAGATCTGAAGTGTCTGAGTATAACGTTAGGTCAGGGTTCATTGGAGCTAGAGACTTTCCCATCGCAAATCTGTCCTTCACCAGCCACCACCAAAGGTCCTCTTTGATCTGGGGAGTGATGCTGAAGACGAACAAACCCGTGAACAGCTTCCTTTGCCAACTGGCCTTAAGGTAAAATCGCAGTACTCTTGTGTGTAGCCTACCCAGTGGAACAAATTTCTCTATGGAAGAGAGGGTTCCCAGGAGACTCATCCATGCGTTGGCAGCGCAGGAGGGGCGAGCTACAAAGTCTTGGACTTTTCTGGGACAATTTAGGATCCTCTGTTGGGACGGAAAAGCCCGAAAACTCAGAGAGTCTATGACTATCCCCAAATATAGAACAGACTGAGTCGGGACTAGCCGAGACTTCATGAAATTTATTAAAAGTCCTATACAGTATCTTGAGCAAGACAAAGTGTTTTCTGCAGGTCCTCCGGGCAATGAGATCTCGAGGGGAGCATAGGAGTCAATCGTCGAGGTACAGAGAGATGTTTATCCCCATGAGATGTAACCATTTTGCTAAGGGAGCAAGTACTCGGGTAAAAACTTGAGGGGCCATGGAGAATCTGAAGCACAGTGCCCGAAACTGGAAGACTCGGTCCTGGAAAACGAATCTCAGATACTTCCTGAAATCAGGGTGAACTGGAACGTGGAAGTACGCATCTTGCATGTCAATCATGACCATCCAGTCCCCCTGGTGGATGGCCGACAATACCAACTGGCTCGTCTCCATTTTGAACTTCGTTGTTGAACGAAGAGGTTCAGGGCATTGACGTCCAGGACAGGTCTCCATCCTCTTGATGACTTGGGAACCACAAAGAGGCAGTTGTAAAACCCCTCCATGTCTACATCCTCAACTACTTCCACGGCTTTCTTCTCTAGTAGAGCTGACACTTCCCGAGATTGGCCCGAAAACCTCTCCGATACTACTGAGTAGGCCGTTAAGCTGATGGGAGGGTAACTAAGAGAAGTTTCTCCCTGAAAGTGATTGCATAGCCCTCTTTCAAGACCTTCAGCACCCACGGCTCCACATTCCTGTTCTTCCACTTGCTCCTGAAATGAAAAAGTCTTGCTTCCACTGGAACACAGAGGACAGAAGACTCACTTTCGAGGTGCTGGATTGTTAACAGGTTTCTTGGCTGGTCTGGAAGTTCGGAGGTTGGATCTAGGTTAGGACTGGAAAGGCCTCTATTACTTTGAAAGGGCTGTTGTTGCAAAGGCAACGACATCCTAGCAGATGTGGTAGTTACAGTGGCTCGTGAGGGAAACCTAGTCCTTTTGGTAGACTGAGCGAGAAGGTCCTGTGTCGATTTCTTCTGGAGCTCTACTGATACACGTTCCAGGGTGTCCTGCAGGAATAAACTGTACTTGTGTAGGGGGGCAAAAAGAAGAGAAGAACACTGAGTTGGGGTGACTCCCTTCACTGTCAATGAGTACCTCAAATCTCATTTCTTGAGGACTCCTGTGGTGAAGATGGTCGCTAACTCTTATACTCAATCTCTTACAGCTCTATCAGTGCAAGGCAGAACTCCCAGCCAGTCTGATGCAAAGTTTTCTTGAAGAGTCGTACAGTCTTCTATTTTCTTAGCAAGAGCCCCAACTGTCCAATCGAGAAAATTAAAGACCTCGAAGATGTCTTTAATTAGATGGTCCAACTCCGATGCGGTGAAGAGAATTCTGGCCGAGGAGAAAGCAGAACAACGCGAAGTATCTATGATACTGGAAAAGTCCCCTTGAGAGGAGGCAGAAACTCCCAAGGACGGCACTTCTCCAGTTGCATACGACAGATACTTCTGCCGTATCAGGCGGGAGGGCGGCGCACAGAAAACCGCCTTCCCAAAATCTCTCTTTTCTGCTAACCGGTCATCCATACAGGCGAATGCTTTCCTCGAAGATGAAGATAAAACCACACACAGTAGCCTGGCAGTACCTGGAGGTTGTAGCATCAAGAAAGTCGACCAAGGTGACGAAGGGACGGCTGGAGAGAAGAACAAAGGGTAGCAGATCAGGAAATAACTGAGCAGCGCCGAGTATTTCGATGTAGGTTGCTCCTCTTCTACTGGTTCGTTGGCAGAGGAAACGGGTGATCCTGGTGGGTCTGTGTGTTCTTGAACTACTGGAGCTAGTTTCTGAAGAAGGTTCAGAACTTTGTCAAGTTGGAGTTGAAGCGGCTAACAAAGGCTCTTGGGCAACTGAAGGAAACTCACCTGAAAAATCAGTTACTGGAAGCTCTCCTTTCGGGACCACATACTTGCTGGAAGGTGTATGAACTTCAAGGGAAGCACCCACAGACACTGGGCGCCCACTCGCTGTCGGAGCAGACACTGAACCTTTCGAAGACACTGCACTCTTAGCGGAATCTGGGTGCCCAAATGATGGGCACTCAGCGATCTGACGTCCAAACACTGAGCGATCATACACAGGGTCTTCCAAATCGTAACGATCGGACACTGGGTGCCCATGAACTGGAAAGGCGGACACTGAACGCTTATACGATGGGCACTCAGACGGAGTGTGCTGATACGATGGGCACTCGGACATGGGGCGCTCAAGAGATGAGAGCTCGGACACTGAACGATCTTCTAGTGGGCGCTTATACACAACACTATCAGACTCTGGGCGCTCGGACTGGACTGGCAAACACTCTTTTGGGGTCTGAACGTACGTTAGAAACTGAATGGTCGCAAGAATCTTTCACTGGTGACTCCCAAAAACTCTACGAAGGGAGAGGGCTACGTTCCCTCCCTAAAGCTCGCTTAAGAGACATGGTCGAATCAATTTCCAATGAAGCGCCCAGCCTCTTCAATGGCCTAGAAACTTTCGTAAAACGACCATTGCACTTACTGGTTCCAAGAGTCTGAATCACTAGATGACAGGATATGTACAGTACATCCATCCGGACGCCTTTCTAATGGCGTTCCTTCCGGCCTGGGATTGGCAGACAAAAGGCTCGGATGAGGCGACGACTGCTCGTGGGCAAACGCCACCAACCTCCCCTGGACTGCCAGTTTGCTTCCTCCCAGGTAAGCAAGGGGAGTTTAGCAAGGACCTTGGTCTAGGAGCATCAGTGGGACGAACAGCCGCCCCCTCCACTGACATTGCACTCATCACTACACTATTAAATTTGTCCATCAGGACCTTCACAGAATTCCCGATCTGGGAAACAGTATTCACATGCAAATTAAATTTCTGATCTACCTGTGCTTCTAAGCTGGCAATGGCATTGGGTTCAGCAGAATGAGAGCTAGGTCAAGGGGTGACAGGAAAAGCTGGAGGACTAGAAATGGGAGAAAAAGCCATCACAGGTGTTGAAGGGATAGGCAGAACAGCAGTATCAACTCCTGGAGAATGAACTGCACTAGCGGAAGCATTAGCTTCAGCCCTAGCTGTAGCTTTCCTCAGTCGGTCACGCTGTAATTTATCTAAGTGTGTCTGTAAGGTCTTCCACTTCCCCTGATCCCAATCCTTACATTCTTCACAATTAAGCTCAGGAGAGCAATTCTGCTCCCTGCAAGAACTACATATGGTATGAGAGTCATACTTTGCTGAAGTGAGTCTAGTTTTGCAGCCTTTGCTGTAATACCCAATGTTAGACAAACTAGTGTCTTGACATAATTAGTCTAAAGTCCAATTGGGAAAGTCACAATTGAAAAATATATCAGGATTCTAGCTAAGCTAAATAGCTGCGCTACCAAAAGCAAAGAGTACTTCACCGAAAGACGATCTCAGATCATCCGGTGAAAACAAATCAAGAGCTGCTAATAACCAGTGTTGAGTCATTAGCCGGCACGAACGAATTGAGCTCTTTAGCTACGTTGTACCTATTCTTCGCCGAAAGTGGGCGGGGCAGTACAGTAATACCTCGAACTTGCGCGATTCGAGTTGCACGAATTCACAGACATGAATTTTTCATTAGAACCTAACTAATGGTCATACACGAGTTTTTTCACATACAAGCAAACATTTGCAAACACTGAGAAACCCAGCAAAAGTGTTTGTTTAATTTTTTAATTTTATAAGTTTTCAAGCTTTCATTAAATATTGTTAAAAGTAAATATTGTTAAAAGTAAATATTGTTAAAAGTAATAATCTCTCTCTCTCTCTCTCTCTCTCTCTCTCTCTCTCTCTCTCTCTCTCTCTCTCTCTCTCTCTCTCTCTCTCTTAGTGAGATGAATTTTTATGGTATATGTATACAGGTATGTTTATTGGTATGATAAATAAACTTTATACCTAATAATAAGTATTAATTTTCAAATAATAAGATTAATTAAATTAAATAACAATAATAATAATAATAATAATAATAATAATAAAACTGTAATTACTAAATTCGTATTATTTTGAACAATCAAATTCTTCCCTCGTCTTTTGTAAGAAAGAGATTGAAGGCAAAAGCTGTCAGACATGTCATTTAACCCTTAAACGCTGAGCCTCTATTTACAAAAACGTCTCCCGTATGCCGGCGGCGTTTGGTGAGTTAGCGCCGAAGCAGAAAAAAAGTTTTTTTCAAAAAATCACAGCACGCTTAGTTTTTAAGATTAAGAGTTCATTTTTGGCTCCTTTTTTTGTCATTGCCTGAAGTTTAGTATGCAACCATCAGAAATGAAAAAAAATATCATTATCATATATAAATATTGAAATATATGACAGCGCAAAAATAATTTTTCATATATAATTTTATACAAATCGTGCTGTGAGCAAAACGGTTAAAGCTAACGGGTATTTTGTTTTCTTTGTATTTTACACTAAATTGCAATGATTTTGGTATACAACAAATTGTAAAACGATCAAAGCAACACACAGAAAATATTATCACAAAATGATGCATGAATTTGTAACGCACGGACGTAAAAATTTTTTTCAAAAATTCACCATAAATCAAAATATTGTGCTAGAGACTTCCCGTTTGTTGAAAAATGAAGCTAATTGATTGAATATTACTAGACTGTAAGTATTTTAGCTTACAATTGCAGTTTTCGACCATTTCGGTCGAGTTAAAGTTGACCGAAAGTCGAATTTTTTCTATTTATCGTGATTTATATGACAATATTTCAAAACTAATAAAAGCTACAACCATGAGTTATTTTCTGTTGTATTGTACATGAAATTGCGCACATTTTCATATATAAAACTTTATGTAACGACTAATATAAAACGGTGAAAATATTACGACAACGTGACGAAAGAATTTCTGAGATGTTCGGCAGAGTTACCGCGCAGACGTAAGGAAAATGTTTTTTCAAAAATTCACCATAAATCGAAATATTGTGCTAGAGACTTCCAATTTATTGCAAAATGAAGGTAAACGATTGAATATTACTAGAATGTAAGAGTTTTAGCTTACAATTGCGTTTTTTTACCATTTCAGTCGAGTTAAAGTTGACCGAAGGTTGAAATTTTGGCAGTTGTCGTGATTTATGTGAAAATATTTCAAAACTAATAAAAGCTACAACCATGATCTATTTTCTGTTGTATTCTACATGAAATTGCACACATTTTCATATATAAAAGTTTATGTAACGACTAATGTAAAACGATGCAAACATTACAACAACGTGACGAAAAGAATTTCTGAGATGTTCGGCCGAGTTACCGCAGAGACGTAAGGAAAAAGTTTTTTTTTTTTTCAGAAATTCACCATAAATCGAAATATTGTGCTAGAGACTTCCAGTTTGTTGCAAAATGAAGCTACATGATTGAATATTACTAGAATGTAAGAGTTTTAGCTTATAATTGCGTTTTTTTACCATTTCGGTCAAGTTAAAGTTGACTGAAGCTTGAAATTTTGGCAGTTATCGTGATTTATATGAAAATATTTCAAAACTGATAAAAGCTACAACCATGAGTTATTGTCTGTTGTATTCTACATGAAATTGCGCACATTTCCATATATAAAACTTTATGTAACGACTAATATAAAACGACGCAAACATTATGACAACGTGACGAAAGAATTTCTGGCGCGGACGTAAGGAAAAAGTTTTTTTCAAAAATTCACCATAAATCGAAATATTGTGCTAGAGACTTCCAAGTGGTTGCAAAATGAAGGAAAATGATTGAATATTACTAGAATGTAAGAGTTTTAGTTTACAATTGCGTTTTTTTACCATTTCGGTCGAGTCAAAGTTGACCAAAGGTTGAAATTTTGGCAGTTATCGTGGTTTATATGAAAATATTTCCAAACTGATAAAAGCTACAACCATGGGTTGTATTTTGCTGTATTTTACATGAAATTGCGCACATTTTCATATATAAAACTTTATGTAACGGCTAATATAGAACAGTGCAAAAATTACGACAAAATGACAAAAGAATTTCTGAAATTTTCGGCCGAGTTACCGCGCGGGCGTAAGAAAAAATTTTTCACCATAAATCACCATAAATATTTGTGCTAGAGACATCCAATTTGTTGTAAAATGAAGGTACTTGATTGAATATTACTAGAATGTAAGAGTTTTAGCTTACAATTGTATTTTTTGACCATTTCGGTCGAGTCAAAGTTGACCGAAGGTTGAAATTTTTTGTAGTCGACGTACGGTACGTCCACTTGGCACCCAACAGACAATTTTAGTCAACGTATGATACGTCCAGTAGGCGTTTAAGGGTTAACATGACAAGAAGGGGAGTGTTGCTAATCATTGGTCAAATTTTTCTTGTAATTCTCTCTCTCTCTCTCTGTGTGTGTGTGTGTGTGTCCGTAATAATTCATAAAAAATTTCACTCTCTTAAGTAAGGACAACTGTTATCTCTCTTTCTCTCTCTCTCTTTTTGAAGTTAGCCAACCTACGTATTACAGCACTGTTTCTCTGTATGTCTTTAACAGTACAGTAGATAATTCTGAATTGATCTAATTTTACCTGTACCATTTACAAACTGTAAATGCGCCTTCTAAAACATAGAGACATAGAGCATTTCAGAACATAGAGCAATTCAAAACAAAGAGAAAGTGACAGAATCAAGAAGTTTTTAAAAACGAGGTTGAGAAGACTTCTAAAAACAGATCAGTGGAATGGGGGAGAGAGTCATACCATTTATTTCTTTTTTAAGGGTAATGTATTAAGCTAACTTTTAAATGGAAATACAGTAACTTTAATTTCATTTAATAGTTAGTTTAATATGAATTTCCATATTTTGATATCTAACTTAAGAATAACTTTCTCTCAGTCTCCGTAATAACTGATAAATAATTTCACTCTCTTAAGAGTGAGGACAACTAACTCTCTCTCTCTCTCTCTCTCTCTCTCTCTCTCTCTCTCTCTCTCGTTCGTAGTTAGCACTCACACATTTTTACAACTTATTAATTCTCTGTACGTCTTTACCTGTACAGTAGATAGTTTAAATTGATCTAATTTGACCTGATTAAATAAAGAGGGGAATGATTATATACACTCTGGGGTTTAACTTAATTAATATTTACAAAGAAAACACATCAGAAGAATGGTAGCGTAATTCTGGTGTAATAAGATGCAGAGCAAATGACTTGGAATTTCCTGGAGAAAATACAATGGGATCCCCGTTTCAAAGGGCATTGAAAATGAGGTAGTGGGGACCACTACACACACAAGATGATACGCAGATCCACAGCTGAATAACTCCCAATCTTTTTTTTAGGAGCTGAAGTTCTCTTCTTATGAGGGCCAGTGAGAGGGAGGGCAAGTGAATAAGCTCACAACAAAAGTTACTTTGGTTACTGCCAGCCACGTGTTGGAAATAGGGAGTGTAATGGAGCAAGGGACAGGACATCCATCCTATGGTGGTGCCTGAGCAATTCTAAAGCTGAGCGTCTCTCTCCAAGACTTTTTATAGCTCGGGGAATTACGTTTTTCCTCTTCCTAGGTGGCGTTGTGATCGTGGCAGCATGGCTGCAGCTTCAAGATGGCGGAACACGTGTTCACCCACCAGCTGACCTGCCTCAGGCGACAATTAGCTCTGATCAGGTCTGCACCTGGAATTTAAGAAATTCTGGCAGCACTTAGACAAGAAAGTGATTAAAGTGGTTTCCCCCCAAAAGGCAGTGGTGAGAGAGAGGTTATAGAGGCGAATTCGACTACAGTGAATCATACTAAAATAAATATTAATTGCTTAGTCCTCATTTCATTTGACTTAATAACTTGATGATGGGGTATGAGAGGATACTCTTGATAATGTGGAATGAAGGGGCTCGAAATGGAAACCAGATAGCCACTTTACAACTACGTCAAGATTCTAGGCGCCTAAATCCGTCTTCCCCTGCTTGAAGTGTCGAAGACTTTGATAAGGTCACTTACATCCTGGTTCAATGACAGATTCAAACCTCTGTGTCTAAAAAACAGAACCCAACATGGCTCTGTAAACTCTAATGGTAGAGGAGGACAGACCTCTACAGGATCTCAAGTAGAGCAGAAAATCTGCAATTTGTGTCACAGAGGTATGAGAAGACGAGAGGTTATATCTACACCAGCAGCGGAAGACTGTCCACTTGCCATGGTAGACCTTGCAAGACAACTGACGTCTACATCTTGCAACATTCTCTACAGCTGGTCTTGAAAAACCTTTCGCTTTGATGAGTTCCCTGACAGTCTGAAGCCTGTCAGGGCAAGAGCAGTGTGTCCTTGATGGAAACGTCTGAAATCAGGCTGTCTGAGATGACTTAGTCTTTGTGGAAGTAGCCTCAGAAGTCCGCTGGCAGCTTGAGAAGGTCCAGGAACCACTCTTTCAGAGGCCAGAATGGAACTACTCAAGTCACTGACAGGTTGTCATGTGTCAGAAATTTATTTAAAACTTCCCTGACCATGCTGAATGGAGAGAATGCATATAGGTCCAAGTTCAACCAATTCTGGAGCATGGTGTCCATCGCCCATGCCAGAGGGCCTGGGGCTGGAGAACAGAATACCGGAAGGCAATGATTCCTTGATGCTGCAAACAGTTCTAGGTTGGTTTTCCCCACAGTTTCCACAGATCGGTGCACACCCACGGATCTAGAGTCCATTCCGTGCGAAGGACCTGTTTGCAACCGCTCAGTTCGTCCGCCAGTATGTTCAACTTCCCTCGTACGAATCAAGTGACCATCTTGGTCCGATTCTGTTCTGCCCACAGGAGAAGGTCTCTCGTTCCCTGGCAGAGGGAGAAGGAGTGAGTCCCGCCTTACTTCTTGACATAAGACAGAGCGGTAGTGTTATCCGAGTGGACCACCACTGTCTTGTTGAAAATCACGGTCAAAAAGGATTGAAGGCCCACATGGATCACCTTCAATGCTCTGACATTGATGTGAAGCTTTCTCTGTTTTAGGGACCATGTCCTGGAAAATTCCGTTCCCCAGAAGGGCACCCCAACCTAGATCCGATGCATCTGAGTACAAGACTAGGTCGGGACTCAGAGATTTTCCTTCTGGAAGTCTTCTTTCAGACAGCCAACATCGCGGGTCAGTCTTGATTTCCAGAGTTATGGGAAAAACAAAAGAATCCGGGTGAGCTCTCCTGTCCCAGCTGGCTTTTAGGAGGAATTACAGCACTCTCATATGGAGTCTTCCTAACGTTATGAACTACTCGATGGAGGCTAGAGTTCCTAACAGGGTCATCCACTGGTTGGCCGAACAAGACATGAGAGAGAGAAAATTGCAAACCTTCTGAAGGCAGGATTCAACTCTCTTGGGGGACGGAAAAACTCAAAAACTCAGAGTTGATCATCACCCCCAAATAAAGAATTTCCTGTGTCAGAGTCAGCTGGGACTTCTGAAGGTTGACAATTACACCTAGATCTTGGGCAAAGAGAAGGGTCTTCTGTAGGTCCTCTATGCACTTCTTCGAAGGGGATCAAAGAAGCCAATTGTCCAGATGCAGGGAGATGTTTATTCCCATAAGGTGGAGCCACTTCACATGAGGGGCGAGAACTCGAGTAAGCACTTGGGGAGCTGTAGAGAGGCCAAAGCACAGAACTCGATACTGAAATAGTCTGTCCTGGAAGATGAACCTGCGGTACTTCCTGGAGCCCAGATGGATGGGGACATGGAAATATGTGTCCTGCATGTCGATGTTAATCATCCAGTCGCCCTGGTGAATGCATGACAGGACTGTCTGGTTTGTTTCCATCCTGAATTTCGTCTTCTGGACAAAGAAGTTTAAGGCGCTGACATCAAAAACAGGTCTCCAACCCCCAATGACTTGGGAACTACAGACAGACAGTTGTAAAAACCCTCTGTTTTAGCATCCTTGACCACCTCTACAGCTCTCTTCCTGATGAGGGAAGCAACCTCTTCCGAAAGGGCAGAATACTTCTCTGAGCCTACTGAGTAGGCACTCAATACGATGGGCATATTGACTAAAGGAGGCTTCTCTCCAAACGGGACGGAGTAGCCCTCTTTCAGAATTTTTACTACCCATTATTCTGCTCCTCTGACTCTCCATTTCTGCCAGAAATGAAGAAGTCTGGCTCCTACTGGTGCACAGATGACTGCATCTTCCCTTCCACGAAGAAGGCTTGGTGGAGGACTTCTCAATTGCAGTTCTTCATTGGAGGGGTGGGTAGAGCTCTCGGCTAGCAAGCTAATGGCCCAGCGTTCGACTCTCCAACTGGGCAATGAGGAATTAGAGGAATTTATTTCTGGTTATAGAAATTCACTTCTCATCATAATGTGGTTCGGATTCCACAATAAGCTGTAGGTCCTGTTGCTAGGTAACCAGTTGGTTCTTAGCCACGTAAAATAAATCTAATCCTTCAGGCCAGCCCTACGAGAGCTGTTAATCAGCTCAGTGGTCTGGTTAAACTAAGATATACTTAACTTTTCTCAACTGCTCTGGCCGAGAAACGCACATTAGTTCGAGGCCTAGGCTGAAATTTCGGCCTGCTCCCACAAAAAGGCTGTTGTTGGAGAGGAGATCTGACTTGGCACCAAACAAGGCCGACTCCTTAGGTCGTTTGGCTGACTGAGCCAAGAGATCCTGTGTGGTCTGAAGCAATCTCTTTCACAGTAGACTGAGGAAAGAGATGGTGGCAGTCTAAGGAAGAGAAAAGGAGGGCTGACTTCTGGGTAGAAGTAACTCCCTTAGTGGTGAAAGAACACCAAAGCTCTCTCTCTCTCCTTAAGGCCCCCCCAGAGAGAAGAGAGCAGCAAGCTCCATGGAACTGTCCCTTATGGCTTTGTTCACATGAGAGGATGCCAAGCCAGTCCAAAGCACAGTCTCCTGCCAAGGTACCACAGTCCTCTATCTTCTTGGCAAGAGCTCCAAAAGTCCAATCTAAAAAACTTGAGACTTCAAACACTTTAAAAATATTTTTGGGTAGATGATCATCAATCTCCGTCAACAAGAACATAATCTTGGCTGACAAGAAGGCTGATTTAGACAAGTCGATGAGACCAGAGAAGTCCCCCTGTGAGGGGCAGCTACTCCCAAAGAAGGAGCTTCTCCGGTGGCGTGACTAGTACCGCCTACGGGACAGCCGAGAGGGAAGAAAACAGAAAGCGCCCCTGCCTTGCTCTCTCTTCTTCAAGAGAAAAACTTCAACATCATTCAAGGCCTTCCTTGAAGAGGAGGAAAGAACCATCTTAGGAAGCCTGGAACTATCATCAGGCTGGTTCCTCATCATGAAAGCTGAGGCAGGGGAGGCCGAGGCAGCTGGAGAAAGGAAGGCAGGAAAGCTCAACAGAAAATACTTCAGAAGCGCTGTGTACGCTGAAGTAGCAGGTTTCTCATCTAAGCTTTCATCGTGCAATGAGACCGGGGACAAGTCCAAGGAAGCCTTATCTGCAGTAAGCCCAAAATGTCATTAAGTTGTCGCTGAATGGGCGCCAGAGACAGATCAAACACAGTGGGCACCGGCAGACCCGAAGCAGGCAGCTGACAAAGTGGAACTGGGCAACTGGAAGCTGGTACCAGGCACTTGGAAACTGGCGCTGAACGCTCTGAAGTTGGTGCCGAGCACTCGGGAGCTGGCGCTGGGCGCTCGGGAGCTGACAGGCATTTAGGCGCCAAATACTGGCACTCAGCAACAGCGCACTCAGTTGAAAAATGCTCAGGACTGCCCCAAGCACTGAAGGAAGGCTGTGGGCTGCAAAAAAACTCCTTGAACCACTCACAGGGCAGCGGAGAGGAACGGTCAGCATCGGCTGCACGCCTCTTCAAAGGCCTACAATTGTCCGGAAAGCGCCATCAGTGTCTCTTGTCAGGACTGGAACCTTCCGAAACAGAGGAAAATTGATGCACTTCCATATTGACGTCTTTCCAATGGCTGTCAAGTCATAGCCTGGGAACAATCAACAGGCTCAACTGAGGGAGCGACTACCCGTGGGCAAACCCCACTGACCTCCCTTGGACCTCTGGTATGACTCCTCCAAGGTTTAGGGGAGTATGATGGACCTTCATCTAGGAGAGTCAGCGGGATGAGTAGCCACATCCTTCACTAACACAGCACTGTCACTAGACACTTTGTCTACACACACACTTTGTCCATCAGGACTTTTAGGGACGGCCCTAATTCAGCCACAGTATTCACAACTATACTGATTTTCTGGTCAAATCTGGATTCGAGACTGGTAGTGGGATTGGAGTCGGAAGCAAGGGAGCCAGGCAAAGGGGTGGGAGACAAGACAGGCACAGGAAAAGAGATAATAGGAACATTATGAACTATAACAGACATAGGTGTAGACTCTAAGCTAGCTAAAGTACTACTCTCGGCTCTAGAAGCCGCCTTTCTCTTCCTGTCTCTTTCAAGTTTATCTAAACATGTTTTTAAAACCTTTCATTTTCTCTTATCCCAGTCCCTGCATTCATTACAAGTCAAACCTTTCGTACACCTTTGTCCTCTACAACTGGTACAAATAGTATGGGAATCACAAGAGGCTTTAGTAAGTCTCGTTTTGCAGCCTTCGCTGCAACAACAAATACTAGATGAACTAGAGTCTGACACAATCAGTAAAACAAAGGTTCAAAAAACCTAAACTAGCACTAACTAGCTCGAAGGCTACCGAAGGTAAGAATACTTCACAAATTTCGGAGAAATTCTCAACCAGAATGCGAAAACAATAAGCTGCTTCATACAACCAATGTTCAATCGTAAGCCAGCAGAAGCAAATTGAGCTGTGTTGTTCCTCTTGTTCCCCAATAGTGGGCGGGCTAGTCACCTACACAAAAATGATATAAGCATTACCGTGATTTTTAAAATTTAAGCTGCTGTGGGAGTTGAAACTGTAGATATGTAATTACTTGGTAAGTTACTTATATGAAACAGTTTTATTACTGAGTAAAATTCCATAACTATTATATAAAGATAAAAGAAATATTCTAACTAGAATGAACTGTGTAATGAAATTTATGGAACAAAATGTGCAATATTTAAATTCATGAACCACTGAAGACCATTAACCCAAAATTTTACTGGTTCCTATCACTAGATACTTGTCCTTTATAAATTTCACTTCTACTGGAAGAGCAAGCAGATCATTCAAAATCTATAACACTATCAGAGAACTACTAGCAGTCATTTTTAATCGACTTCTGCTTCAGCACAAAACCATTAATTTATAATACAGTTGAATTAGTGTCAAACAAAACTGCTGGCTATATCTTATGGAGAGGAAATGACAACATCAACTAATACCTGAGCACTTGTTTATGGATCCATAGGTTCCTCATGGTTCACTGTCACACCTCTGTGTGTCTATTGACCTATTCAAAACTTGACATTTGCTATTAGTTTTAGTTTGGACAAACAAAAAATATGTTTAAATGTTAGCAATGACCTGCATTCTCTGCATACAATGATTTGATCATATAATAATTAGCATATAGAATATGCAACTATAACTCAAGAATAGAAGCTCTTGACTTACAGGACAAGTTGTTGCAGTATTGATGATGACATATTTTGGACGGCTGTAGTAGTATACATAATAATCATTCTGTTCTTTCATTTGAGGAATTATTGCTGTGCCATTAATAAATAAATTTTCCATGCACCCCGTGAAATTTGCTCGAGACTTCATGCCTTCTTGGATGTTGGGAACACCACCAATGTAGAGCTGAAACAAACATCACAAACACCTCCATTACAAATTCATAAAAAGCATTAATGCAAATAAGGGCCAACAAAAATAAAATTTAATCGTAAAAATTTATTAATATGTTTTATTTCATCCAATGTGACAGACAACCATTATACACAACCACTTCCATTACAATTTCATAAAAAAGCATTACTGCAAATAAGGGTTATACAAAAATAAAGTTTAATCAAGAAAATTCTATTTCATTCTATTTCATCCAATGTGATAAACCATCATTACACCACCACAGAGCTCAAGGACAAAAAGTACTTTTTAGTTATCCTTCTTTCCTATTCTTCCACTGATTTGAATACACAAAATTTCCCTTCACAATAATCTTCTGATTTGGTATTCCCCAGTTATTTATTATGTCACTTTAAGTTACTCTCTTCTTCAGCCATTTCAAACATACCTCACAGAGTAGGATAGGCACATCAGCCCCATTATCACAATATCCAGTAGTCATCAACTAATCATTTCATTTATCACCACTACAAAGTTTAAGCAAAAACAGAAAACTATAAACAAAGAAAAATTAATAAATGAATGTAAAAAACACGCAAAAAATAGACACAAACATAAATCATCATTATAAAAATAAAACTGAACCTGGATTTTGGATAAAAGATAAGTATGAATTTTTATGTCAGTGACTGATCCCCTCTGTTCACTGATAGCAATGATTTCTACATACTTCAGAAAAAGTAAAGTAAGTCCAAATAAGTTAAACAAATGATTCTGGAATAGAAATGTTTAATTAAACACTCTCCTGAGGGAAATCATTAACATAAAAGTTAATCAAACTAATATGCCTTTATGATGTTCCATAGTTACAGTTATGTACAGCATAAATAAGAACATTTGTACATTTTCCTTTGGTATATTTACAAAATTCAATAAACAAATGCATAAAGCATGAACTTTCAACAGGAGTTTCATAAGGTGAAATGGAAGCTTCATTCACTATAACAGTAGAGCAATTCTTCAAAAACACTCATTTCAAGATTCACTCTGTGTAGCAAATATCTAATGCATCTCACAAATAAAAGTCTAATATTTCTGTAGTGTGCTTCTTGTTAATTACTTTGAAGTTACAAACATCTTGGCCTGATAGCAATACAAGTAGAGTATATCAAGTAATATATCAAACACTTACTTTTCTATTCAAATCCAGTCTTTCAAAATCTCCTCGAATGATTTCATCTATGCGGACACGATCTACCAGGAAAGTTACATTTCGCCCCTCTCTACGTATCTCGACATCATGCCAAGCATTATCATCGAGCAGTGAGCCAACTGACAAGGATGTCATCAATTTGGAACCTGAATATTAAAGGCACAATAAAAATATATCCAAACTAAAAAGTAGAAATGAGCTTAAAAGAATAATCTCAATACAGTACACCAAACCTTTCTAAAATGTAAGAGAACTCATGATATTTGAAGACCGATAATCTCTTGCAGAGATCATCGACAATTATATTAATGTTTAATTCTTGGACTGTCGAATTTTTTTACCCTTAACAGATTACAAGCAGCTTACTAATTTTCTATCTTCTATTATTTTCAGAAAACCACAAGCCAATTCATTTTTTTAACCTTTCAAGTCTGGACAGAACTAGACCATTCATATATCCTGGTTCTTTCTAAACCATGGAAAAGTTTATTCACAACTTCATATACCAGGAAGCACAGATTTCACTGAGTACCTGGCAGCAGTAGCCAGGGTTACCATCATCTTTGCATTTGGGTTAAACAGAGTTAATTGTAGCCAGTTATAATGTTGTTGTTCTACTTAGTGACCATTCTAAGATATATTGAATAATTAAACGCTGCATATATGTATGCTTATATGCAACAATGTATTTTTATATGCAACAGCAGCCCTGCTTTATGAATGTAACCTGGCCAGTGGAGGAGGTATGAACTGCAGCTTGATGAGCCTTTTCACTATTAATATCAACTGCAAACAGAATCAATGTTTGTGTACATGCAACTCATTCCGACTATAATTTGCTTGATTTTATAACAGTAACCTGTGGGTTCTGAGGTCAACTGGCAACACTAATAAATAAATGTTCTACAGTAATAAAAATGACATTTTTATGATAAAATAAAGTTTTGTATATACTTACCAAGTAATTACGTAGCTAAAGTTTCCTCTTGCACAACAGCTTAAATTAAAAAATTTGCAGGTAACACTTCAAAGTTTAGTGCAGATGACTGGTCCCACCCACTAACGGGAATACCAGGAACGACTTTGCAGACAACCTCATTCTGTTTATGCCATATATCCATCGGAGGGGAGGCAGGATGGCTCTGATCATGTAATTACTTGGTAAGTGTATATAAAACTTTATCATAAAAATGTCATTTTTATATAAGTAACTTACCAAGTAATTGCATGGTGATTCCCACATTGACAGGAGGTGGGATACATGGACATACAGTACTCTACTCCAAAACATTAAGACATGTAATGAATTTGAAATAGAAAAAGTTGCTAGTATTGAAAACAATGTTTGTTGTTCCTTATTAGTTAAGAGAGCCTGCAGTAGAAAATTGCCTCTGGTTGGTGCTCAACTTAACCTGTAGCGACGTGGCAGTATAGCCAGGAGCGTCTGCTACTTAAGTGGGAGCTTTGCAGCAAAGGAGAAGTCCAATGGCTATCAAAGCATAATTGGAAGTTTTTGCAGCAAAGGAGTTAATCAAAGGTTAGCAAAACTTCAAAAAGTGCCCTTCCCCTAGGCACAGTACCACAATAAAACAACCAGATAACACTGTCACCTGCACTGAAATAAAGACCATGACCCATCCCCTGAGAGTGGTGGGTGCTCCACGTACACTGTACCCCCCGCCGCTCACAAAACTCGGCACCTGACAACAAGGTGAAGAGATAGTATGAGAAAATCCTATGCTTCCTTCCACAATGCCAAGAGCCAGTTACTGATAATCACAAGGCACTGCAAAAAAAATTTTAACACTGTTTAAACTTTTCTGAAAAGGTTATGAGTGGGCACCCTGTGCTTCCAATCCTGCTCAGGTAATACAGGTATTCCCCTACTTATGATGGGGTTAGGTTCCAAAAAACCCATCGTTTGTTGAAAAAAAATCGTAACTTTCGAATATGGCCTAGCCTACACTAGGTAATCAGTACCATCTATACATATATGGTAGCCTAGCCTACACTACACAGTATATTTTATACATATATGGTATAGTAATTATTAGTGTCAGCTAATTCTGCAGGTTCAATGCAGATTGACATGATAAGTCAGTATAAAGAGAAAATGAATAACAAACAAGGCCTAGCCTGCACTTTTGTATATCATATACGGTAGCCTAGCCTACATTATACTGTATTCTATTTCCACAGAACACCGTATTATACAAACATCAAAATACCGAATGTGCATCTTTTCCATGGATCTTTTAAAAAGTTATGCTTTACTACACCGTATCCAATTGTAAATATTCTCATATTGCTTTCGCATTATAAATTCCGATCATAGCAATCAAATGTTTTGGTTTGAGAATCGATGATGCAGTCTTTATTTCGCCACATTTAACTCAGTACAGAGGGCATTTCTTGCTTCTAGTTAGCGTAAACGAATATCTAGATACTTTATTTCTAAGGGACATATATATTTTTAAGTTATATCTGAAGTGTTTTTAAGTCAAAATATAACTTAAATATGTCTCGTTGTGAAATTATTTTAGCTATTTTTTTCGTTAATAGATTACGTTGGCGGCTGGCCGGTTGGGGGATTGTTTGTTTTGTATAAAAAAAATCAAGATTCCGTTCACTATTTTCTCTTGATTTCATCATCATACTACGAGCTTTTCGTATTTATCTTTTATCGGCGTGAAAACAGCAGTAATATATGTTCTTTCATGCCCAGTAGTTTTGATTAAAATACTTTTTTTAATTTTATTTGCAGTCGAGTTTCATCCATGTTGCCAGTGCACGATAATTTATAGTCATTAGCAGCTTGAACATTCTTTTCTCAGCTTCAACTACAACTTGCAGCTTAAATTTACTGTAGCCGTATATTTCCTTGCCGATCTTTTCTCCAAAGCGGATAAGGGTATAGTGTAAGAATATATCAGTGGTTAACGTCATTTTTAACATTACGGTAATTGTTTAACCGTATGATGGTTGAAATACAAGCAAAACAGTTGTTACCTGATTCAGTTATTAGCAAAACAAGTTAAACAACAGTTTCTCATTCGGTTGTTTATGGCTGTATGCATTTTCGCAAGAGTATAAGGTTACTAACAACACTTTTATTATTCGCTTACTTTTTTAACTAGAAGATGGAATAAAGAGATGGAGAAAAAGAAGTTGGTCTCTTTTGCTGCCTGATACGCTGTTGCCTGTGCCCGCCGAAATTTAAAAACATATCCTAAATATTGTCGCACTGTATTAATTGCTAACTCCATCGTAAAACCCAAATTATTGTAAGACAAATTATCGCCACTCTGTGCACTACCAGTATTTACAAATGGACAAAAATTGCAAACGAACACTGACCTATTTTGACTTCTGACACAACAAGAGCAAGTGAGGTCGGCTCATTGAATTAATGTACCTATTCCAGCCTCTCAGCCAACGTATCGTCATAATCGTGCTAACGCTGCCAGGTTGTACGCTGTTGCCTCGCGCCAGTCGCCATCTTTTAAAATATGTATTTTCAAAATATTGTCGTATCGATATTATTTCCTAAGCCCATCGTAAAAGCGAATTATCGTAAGTCGAATCATTGTAACTCGAGCACTACCTGTACCTGAAAACTCCAACAGATAAGAGAGCTTCCTACTCTTCCCCAGAGCCAAGGATATGGGGAGATTTGGCGCCAGCTTCCAATCATCTGGCGCCAGCTGAGCTGGACGCCAGATAACTACTCGGTCAGGAGCTGGCGGGCACTCCTTGGAGCTCAGGGCAGAGGTGGCGCTAGGCAAGCTGGAAGTCAGGTGAGGTAAAGGCTCGGGCTGGAGGGTGTTCCTGGAGCCAGGAACACTATCCCCAGTGTCAAGACCGTCTTCTCTTCCATTAAGTTCTTGAGAGGGTGAGAACGGTTCCAGGTCATGAAAAGGGTCCTCGTTCTTGGTTAAAAATCCCAAGGTAAACGAGCAAACTGCGTTACTGAGTCAGACGTAGCTCGATACCCCTAAAATGAAGAACATTAGAGATTCTATATCCTCTCCAATAAAAAAGGCAATGCTGCCACTGAGCCATAAGTGTCTCAGAAGAAGAAACTTAAGAGGCTGAGACACCCAATTCGGAACATCGTTCACTTAGATTGGTAGACTGAGCCAGAGGATGATGTCTGCATCTTTCAAATATCTCTTGCAGCACCTCTGAAAAAAGCCCCTCCTTTCTGACAAGCACCTGGACAGCCCAAACCCTGTCCATGTAAGACTGTACCACCATCTGGTGTCTCTTGAAGTGAGGTTGTTCGAGAAGAAACGAATATTGGAAGGATTCTTGGAGAGTCCACCAAACAACCGTAGCAATTTGAGAACCATAAATTATGGTTCAGAACGGGGCTACAAGAAACGTTGTAACATTCTGACAAGCCTGAGAGTGTTCAGCCCTTCATTGATCATGTAGAACAGTGGAAAAGCTTAGAGGTCCAGGTTGGAACAATCTTGCAGTAAGGTGTCTGCTGCCCAGACTAGTAGATTCCTTTAAGGTGGCAGACAGTCAAGATTGAACTGCCCCATAGAGGTACATAACCCGACAGTTCAGGGGATTCAAGGTTCATGTGAGAATAAGAGTGATTTTCTGACGGCTCAGTTCAACCGCCAGAAATTCCAGTTGGACCAGAAAAAACTTGATTTATCATGCGCAGAAAAACCCTCGTCGCTTGGTGGAGAGAGCTAATGTTAAAAAGTAAGGACGGTGATCTTGTATAAAGGGATACCATAGTCTAGAAGTGAGTGAGGGTTGAGAAGAACTGAAGTCTTAAACGAATGGCTCTCAGCTCTCTGGCATACGTGTGAAGATTCGTCCCCCCAGGGACACATCCTGAAATTTCCCAGTTAATCGAGCGGGCTCCCTCTACTAGAACAAGGAGTGAGAAGCAGTCTATGACTAGTCTCATGATGAGGGACTTCTTCCAAAAGCTCTTAGTATGAGTTAAAAAAGTGGAACTCTTCATAATTCGTGTCATCTTGTTTAGTACATGCACTGCCGAAACAAGTACCAGAGCATGGTTCTCGGCTGTCGAGAACATCTTCTTTTGCTAAAGCTCATAGTAACCAAAACATCAAGCAAAATTCTCTCCTACTGCATTCCTGTCCTTATGCTTTTCAGTTCTCTGCAAAGGAAAGTGTAATGCTAAGATGTTCATACAAACATATCTCAAACCCTAACCAACATAATTTGAGACTGAAGATGTCTTCATTACAGAAAATACTGGATTGGTAGAGAACGAAAAATTTACGCTATATTACACTAATTGGTAAACATGGTAGCAAACGCAATAATAGTTTTTTACGCTACTCGGAAAAAGAAAAGTTAACCTTTACCGACATAGTTCGAAGTAAACTGAGTAATGCCATACAGACATATCTCAAATCCTATCAAACATTGAGACTTATGTATTAAGTCTTGTGTATTATATTGTGCATGTCAAAGCTCTGTGGAAGCTCAGGAGCTATCTTGTGACTGGTACACTGTGGGTTGTTGTGAATTGGGATTGGGGAAGTGCTGTCAATTTGTAGCACGATTTAACAGCAATATAACCATTAGAGCCAACATTTAGCCATCTTTATTCTTAACCCTCTACCTCGAGACCCCCGTAACTGAGACTTTCAGATAATATGTATTCACTACCAAAAAAGTCGGCCCGGTAGCGAACACAATATTATGTTGTTACGTTATTCGGAAAAGGAAAGTTAACCTTTACCGCCAATAGTTGAAGTACACAGAGTATCATTATATAGACATGTCTCAAATCCTAACAAACACTAATTGAGACTTGCAGATAAGTAATCCATTACCATAAATATTGGTTCGGCAACGAACGCAATGTTTACGTTTATTATGTTAAACAATAAAGATGGTAGAACGGTAAACTACGCTACCAGAGTTAAACATTTGATTGCGAAATCACTGCTGTAGCGAAATATGCTAAACTTGAATCAGATCTTAATAACAAAACAATAAAATACTGATCCTGAAAGCTGTAGGCTCGAAGGCTACCCGAAATCAGCGATAATACTTCACCAAAATCCGGTTTCCAACCAGCAAATTTAAGAACAAAGCTGCCATCAACACTCGGTGTTTACCCGAGCACAGCAGAAACAGAAAGAGGCTGTGTGCTAAGTCGTTCCTGGTATTCCTGTTAGTGGGCAGGACCAGTCATCTGCACTAAATTTTGAAGCGTTATCCACGAATTTTTTCATTTAAGCTGCCGTGCAAGAGGAAACTATAGCTATGTAATTACTTGGTAAGTTACTTATATAAAACCCATTTTTGTTCCAGAATGCTGATGCATAATGCTGCACTTTTTCATTACCTCATTACATTTGCTAACATGATTTATCACCATGTTTCCTTAATTGGAGAGATTATTAATTTTCGTGCCATTAGTGACGAATCTTTCACCTTTCATCTAATTTTCTTTTACCATCAATATAACAGCAGAGCTAGAGAAAACTAGTTTTGCATTTCAACGTAAAAAATTAGTAAAATAAAAAATACTATATATACAATTTCATGATTCTTATAATCTTTTCTCTTCCTTTATCAAGCAGGAGTACATTTCATAATATGAAACATTTAATTTAAACAACTGATCCAGGATGGGGATAACACTTTGACACTTTTAATTTCATTTACTTCTTGCCAATTATTTAATTCTGGGTTTCAATACTGTTCTTACCTTCCCCTTACCATTTCCTTATTGTCTATTTAAAACTTTGTTTTGTGGGCTAGAATATTATTTCATTACATCCCTCTATTAATGTAGCAGTTATTGTTAATTTCATATTTAAAATGCAATCTACTTCGTGTTCAGCTTGAATTAATTTATTTAACCAATGATTCTGTCTTGAGTTTTCACTGTCTGGTATTTGGTGAGTTTTAGGCCAGGGCTGTTATGGCTCAACTGTCAATTGTTTTTTATTCATTATTATCATAAATAATGAATTTATCCACATCACTTCATTATCATCATAATTACAAACAGTCTCCGGTTTACGACGGTCTCAGCTTACGACGTTCCGAGTTTACGACGCTTTTCAAATATATTCATAAAAAAATTATTTCCTGGGTTACAACGCATGTTCCAGGCTTACAACGCCAGTCAGACGGAAGAAATATGGCTCCAGAATGGCAGAATGGTCAATTTTGGAGGGTTTTCTGTTGAAAAACTCAATGTAAATGCAGGATAAATTGTTTTCAAGGCACCCAAAGGAATAAAAGTAAGGTTTTTTACGATTTTTGACAGTATTTCAGACAACGCCAGTCCGACGACAATTGGAAGAAATATGCATCCAAAAACAGCAGAGTGGTCAATATTTGGAGGGTTTTTATTATGAGAAACTCAATATAAATGCAGGATTCGTTGTTTTCAAGACACCCAAAGGATTAAAAGTAAGGTATTCTTGATGGACAACAGAGCTTATTCAATTTACTGTAACTCTTTCAAAACAAAATCATTCAATAAATTGAAAATGTTGAAGATTACCCAAGAATTTCTTTCAAGGATCTGCTTCTGATACTTTTATACATCATTGGGTTAATTATTAAAGCTAAGTTTGACTATTAAGTGTTGTCCTTATATTCATGGACTGGGTCTGTGAGTTATTCATCATGTATCAATGGGTAAAACAAAAGTGGCCAATTCAAAGATGGGATCATTTTACTTTGAAGTCCTTTTTTGAATGGAGGACTCCACAAACAAATGTTTGATTTAATCTGGTTTAATTTGTTACTGTCAGAGTCATTATCCCTCTTGAGTCTGACTTTTTCTTCAGATGATAGGTTTTACAAGAACAGGTATAGATGATCAAGTCACAGTGATTATAGCTTTGGCTGCTTTATCACCCTCCTCCTTTCTCTCAATGTATACATGAATACGAAGCCAAAATATCTCAAAATTTATACCAGCTTCATATTATCCAAGGAACAGAGGCTTATTGAAAATATGGGTTTTCATAACATACTGCAGGCAGTTTTGTTGTGAAAACCAATGCATTACCGGTTATAGAAAGCTGGCTGGTTTCATTAGGTTATACTGCAGCTAACCCTATACTAGTGGAAGATTTATATCCATTTGTATGAATTGTGAAACATCAGCCTTTCCATACCATATGTTGCTTATATTAGGGACATGCATAATTTTGTATAAATGGCAATGACTGCCTAATGTAAGCACTTATATTTTGTATGTTCTACTTTACGATGCTTGTGATGTTCAGGGACATATGCATAATACTTGATAAATAACACTATCATGTATACACACATAATTTAGTAATATCCATGAATGGGAAAACTTACCTGCTGGAGGAAGTGTTATGGTTGCATTTAACGATATACATTCTGTTAGTTCTGACTGAGAATGGTGGTGGTTATCTTTTAGATAGTCTCTTTGAATGAACAGTTCTTCAGTTGATGAGTCATTTGCCTGAATTTTTACTGCACCTTGTAGGTAACTAAGCACAATGCACATAGCATATGTTTCTCCTAACAATCATGTGTCAATATGCCTCAGCTGCACCTAATAAGGTCTGCCTTGCCATCCATACAGCTTGCTCATGTCTTCCTTACAGTGAAACCCCCACTTGCTGTATGCCTATTGCCAGGCCCTGATAATTTATATAAAGTAAAGATAGTTCCCCATATACGACCAGTTAGGTTATAACCTCAACTACAAACGTGGGTTTTTCCACACATCAAAGTTAGTATGGGAGTTTCTGTACCTAACCCAAGGGAAAAGATATGGTTAGGTAATTAACCAAACCTGATAGAGTATAACATAGTATATAAAATACTATATGTTATTGTTACTTGTTATTTGTAATGCATATAACAATTATGTAAAGATAAAATGCAAGAAAAACCTGATTTTTAACTCTTCACACTGATGCACACAGCATATGAATCACAACAATGAAGTCTTATATACAAAGGTCAGATCTTCATCATCACTTCTCATGCCATTTGAAGCAGAGGGCCTCTGTAAAATTTCATCACTGATGTCTTTATCGTAATTTATCTTTCACAAATGTCAACATCTCCAGCCTCCCTTCTCATACAACTTTTTAGGATAAATCCAATTTTCACAAGCTTTCAAAAGGTTTGATGTGGATGAAGCAGCTAATTTTGTGGTAGTTTTATGCAGAACTTACACTACTTCAAGTAAGAGAGGCTATTTTAGCTCTACTTGAGGCTTGAAACCTATGAAATATCTAACAAAAATTTGCTAAAAATGAAAAGCTTTATACTGGTGATTTAAAGTAAACAGCTTTACAATGCAAAAATGTCAATCTAATACTATTATATCCTGCAGCAAAATATTTGGAAAATATAGAGGAGTAACAATCCAGATCATACTAAATAACTGTAAGCAGATATGTTGAGAAAACAGTGTTCATTGCTTTAAATATAAAATACTTCAGAAAAGATCTGTAAGTATAAATAAATGTAAATACTCACCAAGATTGACATTCAGAACCATACGATTCTGAACTAGCTGTAGTGCAAGGTAATCTCCTTGGGTTCCACGACCATACATCAACATGGCATCTGGAAATGTTGTACGAAACCGGAAACGGATGTGGTCTCTAATAGATGTTACGGGCTCTTTTTCTAGATCCATGGCAATCATGGAATTGCCTGAGAAGCTTACAGAATACCGAGCTGCAAAAGTTTTATATTTTTGAGAAATGAAAAGGATCATAATTATTAATAATATGAAATTTAATGAAACCACTGTATACAGATGTCAAAGAGCATGGTATGTCTATCAGAAGAATTTAAGACTAATGATTAATGAGTATCCACCAAGGGGATCTTATATTATGGAGAGAGGTAGTGTTCAGCATCCAGAAACAAAGATTTCAAAGATTAAGATGTTTTGGGCATTTAATAAGACTGGATGCAAACAGTCAGGTAGGCAGCAGTTATAAATGTAGCTAAAACAGGACCTGTGGAAGGCTGACAAAAACACACTGATGATGCTGATTCAACAACCATGTCATATTTCAAGACTAATTGACCTCACCCAAAAAATCTGTTCTTAAATATGAAAAACACTGAAACAAGGTCAACTTAAAGAAATACACACAGAAGGATATTACATGCAACATATGAAAAGTAAAAGGTAGCGAGCAATGTAGCGGGTGCCAAATGGCTACTGAAACTCACACATAATGTACAGTGAGCCTTCCAAGGCACACTGTGAGAATGCAGCTGAAGCCACATGGAAAAGTTCAAAGGACCAAGGTTTGTATCACGCACAGTGTGTGCGTGTGTGTTTGTTTTTTTTTCTCTCTCTCTCTGACTCTGTAAATGTTTTCGTCATGTATAGGTGACTGGAAGTTATTAAGTTCTCATACACTGTGAAAAGCACTTTTAATTTGTCAAGTTCTCAGACATCATGATAAGCACTTTTTAGTTAGTTAGTTATAAATGATTTGTTTAACCAGACCTCTGAACTCTTTTAGGGTTCTTCTCGGGCTGGGAAAAGAATGGGGGAAAGAGTACATAAAAAAATTAAGTAGTTAACTAAATAAATAAATAACAAAGGGGGGAGTTAGAAAAAACAATCGAAAGAAAAAAAAAAAAAAAGGGGGGGGAAGATTATATTTTACTTATCAATTTAATTTTGTTTAGGAAAAGAATGATATTATTAATTGAAAAGTTATTACCTTCTGCTAGAATATCCTTTATTGATTTATTTTGTAAATAAGTCTTTCTTTCATGATGCCATCTGGGACAGTCAATCAAGATGTGTTTGATTGTTACTGGGATGTTACATCTTTCACAAGTTATTGGGTTTGTGTGCGGAGTTGACATCAGATGACCATGTGTGAGTCTGGAGTGTCCTATTCTGAGTCTTGTTAAAATAACCTCATTGATTCTTTGCTTTTGGGTAGAAGAATGCCATTTTTAACTTCGTTCTTAATTTGTTTTAGTTTGTTTTGTGGGGGTATATTTGTCCAATCATTTTGCCAATCCCTATAAATTAAGGGTTTAACTGATGCTAGCCAGTCTGATATGGATGCTTTCATAGTAGATAAGCACTTTTAATACATTAGTTCTCAAATACTGTGAAGAGCACTTTGAAAGTCACAATTAAAGCCATTTGTACATAATGCAGCAGTTAGCATACTTAAACTTGCTAAAAATGCAGGTTTTGATATTAATCCCTAGATGCATTGCTCAATATTTTCTTAGCAAACAACACGCTCAGATGCATTTTATGCATGTTCCATTCCATTTTTTTAATGAACCTTGTTTGTTGTTAATAAAATTCAATTTTACTCAACCAAATTTCTTTGAAAAACTGGATTCATTGTTGGCTGAAATTTTGATATTGACATAAAATACGTTTATTTTTTTAACATGTATATCTGCTTACAGGGATTAGGTCAGGTATGCTATTCAATGTACTGTATATCCTTTCTTTTTTCCAGCAGTCAACACTGGTTACAATGTTTCCATTTTCAATTTTGGAAGCAGTAAATTCTTGACATTCTATACACCACAAATTTGAAAAACATAAGAGTACAGAGGATATGAAGATGTATCTGGCTAGACAACCTAAAATAAAAAAAATTAAATAAAAATTCCCTCAACATATCAGACAGGCGCTATGATGACTCTGCAGATGATTATATATGACAAGAACCAAAGCAAGGTTAATAAGGGATGGAAGATGAAATTGTCTTAAATTGATTACTATTCTATAGTATCTAAAATCAAACAAAGTATTCATTAACAATCACAACCAATGACTGTATATATACTTACTGTATTTGCACCCATACAGCTCCAATCTGAGAGAAATTCGATCTCTCCACCTTGTTGGCCTTACACGAATGTAACGAGCAATGATGGGAGTGTCAAATAAATTTGTCACTACAGTGTTCCCATCATTATTTCCAGGGAATGCCTGCAATGGGTAAACAAGTTTTCAAAATGTATATTTAAAAGGTACTTCAACTTCCCTTTCTCATGAACATTTTCAATGGTGCATGAAGCCAATATTAAAAGCTATAAATAAGCATCTTTCAACAAATTATACTAAACCTATCTGGTGCCTTGTACATTTTTAAATTCTATACACATATTTACCTATAAACATATCTAACTACTAGGACTACATACTGAAAGTAACAAAATTTTTATCTTCCAATTACAAAAATATCTAAAAATATATATCTTTAAAAACAAAACTTTTTACAATACAAATACTTTATCTTATTTATATCAACCCACATTCATGGCCTTCACAAACTGTGGACAATTTCTGATTCAAAAGAAGGTTCCAAGTTTACTTGACAGTTGCACAGTGAATGACCCCCAAAACCCAATGCCCCCCCAACCCCAACCACGGATCCTGGATTTCAGATAGGTATAAGCATTACTCATCTCCCAAGTAGTTAAGCTATAGCCATGAGAAATCAGAAGGATTGGGAAGCAGGACATTTCATGCAATTGAAGGGTTCATACTGAAAAATTTGTTTGGTTTTTTAAAACTAATAAAAATTTGTTTGGTTCTTAAAACCCAAGTGTAGTTGACAAAAAAGACATCATTCACATTATCGCAAACTGCAATCTAGGCAAGAGGAATGAACTGCTAAGAAAGTCACCAAGAATTAGCCAAAGGCATCCAAGGCTGTAAAGAGGGAGTCATATTGTACATCAGAAACCTGCAACAGATATGAAACTAAGAGGTCAGTGACCATCTAAGAAACACTCTGTGGTGAAAAAACCACATCAGAGAAACCAAATACCAGTCCAACAAAATTCTATATCAAGCAAGGACAAAGGAACCTTACTGTGTTCATCTCTTCCAAAAAAATACAGCCAAGGTTCTGCACCTACCAAACAAAATGAGGGTGACAAAGTATTATAAGGACAAACAACTGTGAGACTGCCTCTTGAGTTTTACCTCACACACACACACACACACACTCTTACCTACAACTTACTGTTGATTTCTTGAAGACTAGATACAAATACCTTGACTTTTTTATTTTAATAACTACACCTTCCAGGGATTCCATTTTTATAAGATTAACTTGTCTTGACCATATAATATGAATAAGTTAAATTTATCCATTCCTGGGATGACTCACAGCATTACTGTGACATCTGCTCGCCTATGGACCTTGTTGCCCCCTGAATCTACAAGCAGGCAACAGTAGTGATGATGATAGGGAGAGTAAGGGTGACCTCTCTAACTGGGGTATGATGACCATGGGTGCAAAGAAGCGAGCGAAGGGTCTCTGATGCTGACTTTAAGAAGACTAATAAAGGAGGCTTTAGCTGAGAAGTAAACCTGAAAGAAGATAACAAATTGAGAACAGCAGTCCTGATAGTTTGCAGTTAGCTTCTTGCTCAACTTAGGAACCAAGTCTGCTGGGAACAGGTATGAAGGCCTGGGGCTGGAGAGGCACAGGATTAAGGTCACCAGGAGGAAGGAAGCCAGAGAATGTCCTTAAACACCCCATTCCTTTCCTTCATCATCACATTTTCTAGGCAGCAAGCGTATAAAATAAGAACAAAAGCATGTCCAAGAGAAACCAAGTCACTAAACTTACTAAGAAAGATGATATGGTGCACTCTTAAGGCAATCATAACCCTTGGTAGAACAAAGCAAATCTTTGTGGGCAGCTGCCAATGACTTAGCCAAAGGTTTCAGATGCAAACTCCTAGTAGTAGTCTCTCAAAGCAGCAACAGAGGCTTCTCAAAGAGGCAAAGAAGGGGATTCTGGTTTTAAAATATTGCAGAACCACTTGAGAATTTCCAAGAAAGTGTTCTAGAGTGCCGACAAATAATCTGCAGCTTCTTCATCTATGTGTTCAACTGGACATAACACTATTTCTGGAGGGGTCAATTCTAGCACATAACACTATTTCTGGAGGGGTCAATTCTAGCCCTCTAACAACTAACAAGTGCCATGTGCACAATGGTTTCCCATGTCCTTAGCTACAGTGCAAGCAGTAGAAGAGTGACAAGATCTAGGAAGATCTAGGGAGAAAATAGCTGAAGAAGAAACAAGAGGGTAGCACAACTATTGACCATGGGCAGCTAAAGAAAATATTATATTAAAATATCAAAGCTAATCTCCATGACATTTTTAACCTCAACATCAAACCATGTTGCTACCAAGATCCTCAACACTAAACTGGATAATGCAATATAGACTATCAGTATGGGAAGATACGAAAGTGACAAAACCTGGCCAAAACAGCTATATTTTAAAAATATATTTGCCTATATAAAAATAATTTATACAGCAGTAATTAAAAATATGGTATTTTCATGATAAAATTAAGTTTCATATATACTTACCAAGTAATTACATAGCTATACTTTCTACGCGACCAGCAGTTAAAAATCTGAAGTTCACGGTAGCAATTCAATTATTATATGTGTAGGTAACGACCCCGCCCTCTGTCGAGGAATGATAGGTACAACAAAACAGAAAATCACCTCTTTTGTGCTTAATGTCCATCAGAGGGGAGGAGGGAGGGCTCTGATCTGTAATTACTTGGCACGTATTTACGAAACTTAATTTTATCATGAAAATACCATTTTTATATACAGTTGACCCTCGTTAAACTGGACCCCGTTAATCCAGATGTCGGATAAGACACCAAAGAGGATCAGCCGATTTAAAATATGTAATGTTCATCCATGATTTAAGCTAGTTACTGTTCCTCCGCTAGTCGCGTACCGTTTTCCTTTTTATTTACCAAAGGTAAATATAAAAACTTTTAATCTATATTTTTATTTTATATACAGGCAGTCCCCGGTTCTCGGCGGGGTTCCATTTCCAAGGATGTGATGATAACCGAAAATCGCCGCTAACTAAAAATCTGCAATTTCGGCGCTTTTTTCAGCGCTTTTCGGGGGTTATCGGAGCCGAAAAGCGCCGATTTTCGGTTATCAGCGCTTCTGTTAAGTATGTATTTGCGTCAATACCCAACTATTGGTGCCGATAAGCGGAAATCGGTGATTTTCAGCGTCGAAAATTGCAGGTTTTCATCGCTAGACAAGTGCCATAAAACCGGATCACTGTTAACCGAGCCCGCCGTTAACTGGGGACTGCCTGTATACTGTTCTGTATTTATGCTGTACTAAACTGAATTGCTTTTAACTTGTAACCAATTTAACTTGCTCACAGTACGTACCGTCATTAAGGGAAGCGTTTGATGAAAAAATCAAAGAATCCAAATTTTTCCTGATATTTCACATACGGGCTCTTACACCTCTTGACTATGTTCTCAGAAAATTTTATTAAAAAATTCGCAATAGTTTTGGAGTTATAAGCCAAAACCGTAACCCTACTCTCACTTAAAAAATTACATTTTTCGTATAATGTAATTATAGCTAGTATATCAGTAGTAATGGGAGCCAGGAATAGGAGTTGATGGAAAAATATTTGGAGGACTATGGACGGGGGATAATACAAGGGCAGGAGAGGGAGGAACATTAAGATCTAAGACTTGAATGTTAAGAGACAGGTTCTAAACTCACAGCCCTACTCTCAGCTCAAACAGCCGCCTTCCTTTTCCTATCCCTGTCTAATTTATCCAAATGAGATTTTAAAACTTTCCATTTTTTCTCATCCCATCCAACACATTCAGCGCACATAAGATCTTTTGAGCACTCTTGTCCTCTACACTATTTTAAGTCACTTTAGTCATACGAGTCTTACATCCTTCGCTACAATATCTAACACTTGATGAGCTAGAATCAGACATATTGTAGGAATAACAGCTAAACTAAGCTGAAAAACTACCAAAATCAACAATACTTCATCAATTCCTTGGAAAAGCAATGAAGAAAACTTCAAAACCCAACCACCAAAACATTCGATGTTGCGTCTAACGTCAGCAGAAAAAGTGGTTTTCTCTGTTTTGTTGTACCTATCGTTCCCTGACAGAGGGCGGGGTCATTACCTACACTTAAGACAATTGAACCCCTACCACGAACTTCAAAAATTTTTAACTGCTGATCGTGTAAAAAGTATAGCTATGTAATTACTTGGTAAGTTACATATAGGAAAATATAGACTGTGTGTACATGATTTACATTCATTTTCACTCCCACAATTTAATTAAAATTCTTAAAGTTTACTAAAAATTACATCTGATAAAATAAAAGAGAATTGCTATTTACACATTCCAACATACATTAAATACACAAGCAGTTCTAAAGAGCAGTGATTACATTTCAAACAAGAACACAAGTGCAGGTTTTGGCATCAAGAAAGGAATGCAAAATCAATTATGATACATAACCCTCCTTTAACTGCATTATTAGGTCCAAGGGGAGTGCAGGCACATCCAAAATGCAGTCTTGGGTATAATCCCAACATCCAAGCCTTGTCCTGAGTAGCCTAACAAAAGTTACACTAAATTAAAATAGCTTATAGAATCCAAAAACATTAGTATACATTAATGTTGAAGGATTTTTGAGTAGGTAGTATGTGTGTGTGTTTAGGGTAAGAAATGCAAGGCCCCTTTAACTAGCCTCTGCTAGACATACTGACCTTCACTGTTTAAATACAATTTATCTTTAGACAAACATTATAAATAAAATTGGTGGGCAAATTTGGGATTTAGACGTGCAGTTTATTTTAGGGTTATGAGCTTTCTTTTGAAAAGGGTGAGATTTTACATTAGCAGATAAAAAAATTAGGAAATTATGTTAAACTCTATTTAATTTTCTAGCTTTCTTATTTCTTGACTGAAAATTCCACATTTAAAAAAAGACTTTATGCAAACAAAATTATCAACATTTAATTTCCCCAGCAACCTTTCATGTCAACCTCAGAGGAATGATTGAGAAGCTGGTCAGTTCTATTTTTTGCTTTCTCTCCCTCCTATGTGCAATCATTTTCTTGCTTTCTTATTCTTTTATTACTCTCTCTTTATTCCATTACTAATTTCTCTTAACAGTAATGAAATGTAAGGTTGAGACCAGAAAAAAAGATATTGTAAGTTTAGCCTTCTTTGAAGGAGTTCCTTAACACAACCTCTCACGAGTTTGCACACCTAAGATGATTATTTAAAAAGGATGGACATGGATATGGATATAGGGAGAGCGGCCAAACATGCGATTAATGTACTGTAAACTGCATGTCCCTAAAGTAACAAAAATGAAAAATAAGAACTCATATTCTAATGCACAAAATGGTGCTACATACAGTCTTAATGCTAGAATTACAATACTAAGACAAGGAATCTAAAACACTACATACATATGCTAAATCATGAAATTCTTATGATATTCTGGAATCTTTCAAAGTATGCTATATGTAATATTCACAAGACCACACTGCTAAAACTAAAAGAAGCTTCTGCAACCAGCTGAGCATGTTTCTTGATTATCAAAAATGAATTAGCAGGACATTCAGTAAAGTACTACCTAAGCTACAAAAATAATCAATATGGAAAACCCATCAAGGATAACATCTTGAAGAGTAGTGATCAAGGCTTCAAGACAAAGAGCTTAGCAAAATGATCATGTTACAAACTTTGCTTGGAGAGCAAAACATACTAACCCATATCCAAATGTGCTGCTATGTACCTTCACAAATTATACCTTTCATGTAAGGTCCATTTTCACCATCAACTATACTGCATAAAATACACCGCCACTGCAGTCAAAAACCTAGCCAGACAGTCCACCAACAAAGATATTTACCCTAAAAGTTGTACTATGTATTTCATAAATACAAGCCTCAATTTCCTTTGTGCTACTCTTCCCACTCCCCAGTACACTGTGGTCTCAGGAAAAAAAAATCTTGGGTCCACTATTAGGATTGTATCCTTCATTAAAGGGAGCCCCTTACTCGCTATTCATATCTCTCAAGTTTAACTCCAGGGTATACTTATTCATGCATGGGGTTTACTAAATGGTAAAAAAAAAAAAAAAAAAAAGTGTGGCATGTTACATAATATGTTGTATTGCACATTATGAATACAATGGTGACATGACACCTGCAGACCAAAGACCTGCCAAGTGATTACTGAGTAAAAGAAAAGATCAGAAGTGGTAAGAGGGTAATCTAGCAACTTATAACTTCTTATGACATGCTCATGAAGTTATAAATATGACCTTTACTAATTAAGCATTGCAGTGAAGAGTCTAACCAGTAAACATCTTTGATATCTATTCCTGGTTAAAAATTTGGTCATTACCATAAAATATGATTAATTATACTTAACTATGAAGTATCAATCTGCATACAGGGATCAAGTTACGAGTACATGGGCTACACATGAAAACTTCCATTCATATGATCTAGACAATTTGAATGGCCAGATAAAATTATATCAATATAATGGTCATTTTTATATGAAGAATGCCAAATTCCAATGATGGGTTTGATCTACAGTATTTGAATATGCTTGGTATTAAAGATAGAATTACAGATATTAAACCCTCATTCACAGGGACTGTTGTAGAATAATCTTCATTTTCTGTATGCTAATATGATCAAGGATCTAACATAACTGTCCACTAGTCTAATAAGCAAGGTAGGATCAGAATTATAAACTATTTTATAATTATTATGCTAAGATACTTCATAGTAAGAGAAATAGTCTTTGAAAGCAGAGCAAAAAAATTTAATATCTTAATCAGAGTCCCTGTCCATTTTACCATACAAAACTAAATATAAGCAACAAACTACACATGAATAAAGTATATTCAACAATCTGCACATGTATAATAAAAGACTAAGCTGTGTAAGGAGTGAGTCTGCTAATCTTGTAATCCAGTAGTTATGTTAAATAGCTGTGCCTCTCTCTCTATCCCTTCTAAGTGCTCCCTCCCCCTTCTCTTAATAAAAGATGTGCTTCATTGGCTACATGTAAGAGATATGCAAAAATGGAAACTATAATAAACACACAATACAGTGTTACATGTAGGCATACCATGAAAATTCAAAAAAAAAGAGAATCCTATCAACATACAAAATCAAATAAATACTGTACACAATAGTTCCTGGCTATATCAGCAACCAAATAGGCATGCTAACATAAAAAACCTAACAAAAACAAAGCCCCCAACATGTAAAGGGAGGGTTCTCCTCAGGGTGGTCTCATAATCATATCACAAGTTAGACAAATTGAGGTCATGATGTTTGGTGATAGTTTGCTTTCCTGAGCAGGAACTAAAACATGCAATTGTAAATCAATGGATTTGTTCTTCATATGAATATACCCTGAGCCTAGCTGTGGCATAATAAAAGCTGTCAGCCATATACAGTAGTAACCAGAGAATAAGCACATGCATATGGTATTGCCTACTGTGACAGGATGCATCAAATATGTAAAATTTTAATTTGGAAAATACATGAATCACTGAATGGACAACAGTAATGAAAGACAGCAATGTAGGGATCCTCAATTTCATTCAGCACACTGCACATGCCAATATGTGTTCTCTGCAGCTCCAGCTGATTCATAATAAACCAGGAATTGCCATTTGTGCTATCAAAATGGCAAGAAGTCATGAGAGATCCAAAGACAAATATGTTAAATGCCATTTCATGAAACACTAAGCAATGTGCAACAATATTTAGAAAAACCTGAAACCTAAATCATGACCAAATCTGAAACTTGAGGGGTTACCATTTTTGTCTTAAAATTAGATATGTAATACATCCCAGGATCAGTAAAGCTAAAAGTGAAGTAGAAGTAAAATGGGTAATTATGGATCTCATATCAAGTCTTATAACCGAATTTAAGGTATCAAATTAGATAAACATTTCATAAATTCAACAAAATTACCATTATCAACAGTACCTGTACATATAATTTCAATAATTTTCTCAGATCCAAAATTGTTACACTTTCTTATAGGAAGAAGTTATGAATACCAAACTAAAATCTATTACACCTTTACCTGACAAGAAAACCAAAAACAGGAGAAAAAAAAAAAAAAAAACTTCATCAATAATGTGCCTCACCTGCATAAAATTTATGATAAAATCAAGACAAACCTCCCGCAACTCTTCCAAACAAATTACCACCAACAGAACAGAACATATTCTGACATAAGTCACCTTTAAATCTAGCATACAGTATACCTTTTTGATTATTATTCCATACTAAGTGTGCATGACTGATACTGGGCATAAAATACTTTGATGTGTTCTGCTAAGCAATGAGGCAACTTGAATGACCTTAATGGACAGGTTCAATCATTCAGTACAAGGAATTAACTCTATCCATATAATAAAAAATATAATAATGAACAATTTCTACAATTAATTTTATCAACAACTTAAATTTATGCTACACCACTCAATCTAAGGAGACCATGTCATCTACGATGATGTTTCTTTCATGAATCCTACTGTAAAAGACAGAAAAAAGGTAAGTCCTTCAGTGCATGGTAGTATTACTGCCATTTTATCAACCACTGACTGAGAGAGTAAACAACTTACACTGTGAGTTTACCAGACAACATTACACTGTAAGCCAGCAATAACCAGTTGTCAATGCTTGTAACAAATTTACCTAACAAAAACCTAGTTTCTTCATCAAATTCAAGACAGTTCATCCTCTGAACTAAACTTATAAATAAAAAAAAAAATGTGATCCAAAACATCCTATTAAGCAAGAAAATTTATTTAGCTAAGATCCCATTCAAAACCCTTATATACCATACTAGTGTGCTCATAGTCAAGAATGACAGTAATTAAAATGAAGACTGGACACAGCAAGTACAAACTCTTAGGAGGGTACGTTCTGTCCCAAAGCTCAGGCTAAGGCACCCCGACTCTTCTTATTTATATAAGTGCCAGTGGTGAGACATGCTGGCCCTAGCCTGGACAACTGACTATGGTTGTTATACAGAAAAAAATAGATATAAGGAAACACACTGAATTTTATTTTACAGCCTTTTTTGTGGAGGCTGTTCATTGACAAATTACTATTTCCCAATAACACAGCATATATCAAAAGGAATCAACTTTCCCAGACATAATAAAGTTATATATAAAATTTCATTTACTAAAATCTAAACATCAAATACAAAGTCAATATATACCTGCAACAATTTGAAGCAACATTAATTAAAACAATTTAAAATAAATCTCCCTGTTAGATTACTAATAATCACCCTATCAAACTGCATCTGCAACAATTTGCATAATCAACAATACCAGAGAATTTAGGATTTCAGTGCACTTACCAGAATTCTTTGGTTGCAATGAAATCAGAAAATACAGAAAAGAATTATGATCCAATTCATGAGCCAAACTCTCTTAAGTAAAACACATATATCCATATATTTTCTGTATCCATATATTTTCTGATCTCCAAGTAACATCCATAGAACCACTGGCCCCTTGAATAAAAATGCCTTGGTTACCTCAATAGGGTGGGATTTGCTCTTGTCCAGCCCTGGGTCAGCCCTTCAAATCATTGGTTCCTAAACTTATTAATAAAGTCCCCTGTTCTGAGCTATACGACAATATGTAACATCCCTAAGTTTGAGATTTGCTTTCTTGACAGTCTTTTCTTGTTACTGCAATGTCATTTTTACTGGTATGTATGGTACACTATATATTACTAATAACTTACAAGTAAATTCCCAAAATTATTTTCCCTATATTACATCCACTGGATATGAGAATGTGTCACTAAATAACACTGGAACAATATAATATAACCAATACTTAGTTTCACTGATACTAGCTGTTAATAAATGCTCATTTCACCTTGAAAAAGACACCAAAGAATCTCGCTCAATACAATCCTGGTCAGCACATGCTTGAAGTACAATGGTGCTACACAAAAAAATATGTGGCTACACAGTGCACTTTCTATAACACATTAAGTATAAATCTCTGTACTGTAGTGTTCATGCACCCTACTTCACAGAGAATACAGAATGTGATCAATAAATCAAGAGAGTACGACAAAAATATTTCTAAAATCCAAGAATGAGTAAAACCCTTATACCACATACAACTGTAAATTACATTAGCCCACCTAAAATTTCATTACTTATTACCTCCCACTACAAGGGCAAGGAAAGCTAAAGTTCCAAGAGACAAAATTAATTTTCAAATTATTGTAAGACTTTATAGTTATTGCAACATAGCAAGGACAAGAGGCAATGTTTGGCTTAAGTGTCTTTTAAAATGTTGTTCTGATAATCTTTTTAGTTTTTGAAGAGTTCACTTTTGTAATAATGCAATTATTACAAAAAAAATAAAATGACAGAAATACTACAGTAAAATGACAAGTACTACCAAGTCTACTTGCATGGCTTCATGGATATCAACATTAGAACAACATATAAGCATGCAAAAATTGACATTCAGCATAAAAAGTAACAGCCAACAGGAAAAATATAGTAACCATATCCTTAACTACTTCATTGTAACATTAAAAACAGTGAAAAGTGCTCCATACAAAACAATAATTGCATAACAAAACTGTGAACCCCATAAATAAAACATAAAGGTAGCCTAAGGACATACTGTATATGTAATACGTGTATCAAAATTCACATGACAAAATAAAGGAAAATATAGAAATACAGTGCTAAAAAAACAGAACAAGCAAAGTACATTACAATTTTTCTAAAAAGACCTAAGACTACCTTTGAGTCTCCGGTGGGACCTTTGTACATCCTCCATACATCACCATCATCTGAGTATTGCACCATATACTCGGTGACATACTCTCTGGTATTTTGTTTCCCTTGGGTAGCTATTTGAGTTATACTATGTAGCTCTGGTAACTCCACTGTTAGATACTGATAGTAGTTGTTCTGGGAAGCTGTCCAAGCTAAATCCTCTGGAAGGGCATAAATGGAAGATATCCAAACTAAGATGTAATGAAAACAGCAAAAATTCCCAAAATATTTTTGGACATTCACTATCAAATGAATGATAATGAATAATACTAAGTTTTGTCTAACATAAACTGCTGAAATTCAAGTTATTAATTAGTAATATGATCTACAACTCCTCCAGTAACTTAAATCTAAAAATATGTACAAGAATAGAAGAGCAACCATATGGTAATTCTTGAAACTCTCCATCCACGTTTCCTGTAAAGTTTGAAAATGAAAATAGTATCAGTAACAAATTTTCTCTGAAATGAAAGAACCATTTAATAAATGAATAGAGCATATTACAAAACTTTTCCTAAATAGAAGTTATAAAAAGTGACTGGGCTATCATGCTCTAACACCCAATTACAAATACACAAGACAATCCCTGCTGTTAGAAGTGTCCTACCTACAACAAGATCCACAGCTGCAAAGCCATAAATATTCCCATTTGATACTAGATGCAATTTAAAAGGACAAGTAATTTCAAGAACACCAATAAAGTAAACCATACAAGTGCACACAATAAAAGTGATATAGTGCAGTTTCCTAAAATGCATTTTCACTGCAACCATTATTTCACAATACAACAATGCAACAGATGAAGAGAACCTACAGCCAAAACCTGCCAGATTACTGTGCAAAAGCTTTTTGAATAGATGTACAGTACACCACTAATCATAGCCATTTCCATATATTCAAGATGTAACAATCCATCCACAACAATGCTAGAAACAATTGACACTAAATCACAGCAAAGTACCCAATGATTCAAATCATACAATGAATGTCACCATGTTCTTACCTTCCTTAATGAAATTCTGATGACAAAACAAACTTAAAAGCTGGTATAAACCATCTTCCAACTACAGGCAGTGTAACAAAATGCAAGACATAGGTAATTTATTATAACTCAGTGCATACATTATAAGTTTTGACTCACCCACTGACTGCCGTCAAAGCCCTTTACTATGGAGAACAGAGTTCCATCCTGACCAAATTCCAAGATGTAAGCTGTGACGTACTCGTTTGAGTCCTTTCGGCCTTGGGTGGCAATAGCAGTAATATTCATGGTGTCGCCCAGATCAACTTCAAGATACTGAAGATAATCAGCGTTTTTAGCTGTCCATGCAGTTGGTTCTGTTTAGGAAGGAGGCTAGGGCTAACTGACAATCTACAAAACCATGCACACAAATATCAGGTGCTATTATATTAAAAAATCCTGCGTTTTCATAAAAATATAAAATATATACATTACAGTCATGCATATCACTTGATAAATTATTAGCTTGCAACTCATTTATAAATTATTATCTTTTCCTTTAAAATGAAGTTTCTTCGATGAAGCATCCAAAAACAGGTTAACCACATAGTAAAACAGCAGCAACATCATCAGCTGTATTTTCAGCTTACAAATATATAAGCTAAAACTATAATGTATTATACAGTATTTTTTTTGCTAAAATGCTTGTAGTCCAGTCAATGCAAAACAGCCAAAAGCATACTTGCAACCAAGCAAAAAAATTCACTTGAAATTACTAAAGTTCAAAATCTGCATGCAAGGAAGCGACATCTCTCTTAAAAAAAATATAAGCAATATACTGTGCACTGCTGTATTTAAAAGCATCTTCAGGTTTCAAGCATTCTCAATGCGCAAAATACAGGATGTACTTCAAAATAAATTTACAAATATGGTCAAGGCAAACCCAACTTCATACATACACAAACACACACACACACACACACACACACACAAAATTGGACAAGAAAGTCAGGATCAAGTTTAGCGTGTAAAAAACTTCTTTCAGACAATGGCAAACAAGCCAATTATATTAAGAAAAATCAAAAGATTTGCAAAAAATTACATTTTTATGATGAAATAAAGTTTTACATATACTCACCAAGTAACTATATAGTTATTAGTTTCACTTAACAGCAGCAGTTCTAAATTTGAAATTCGCAGTAACATGCTATTGTTTTAGTGTAGGTAACTAGACCCCACCCACTACTAGGGAAGAATAGGTACAACAGTGCTGAAGAGCCCAATTCATTTGTGCCCTGTGTCCAAGAGAGGGGAGATGGGAGGGCTTTGATCATGTAGTTACTTGGTCTTGGTAAGTATATATAAAACTTTAATTTATCATAAAAACGTCATTTTTATTTAAGTAATTTACCAAGTAACTACATAGCTGAATCCCACACTGACAGGAGGTCAGAAGCATGGACATTTTCCATCCAAAAACACTTATTAAAGGAGATGAATTTGAAATAGAAAGGTAGCTAGCATTGGTGCAATGCTTGTTGTAACCTTACCTGGTGAGAGAGCTGCAGCAGGAAGATACTGCCTCCAGTTAGCGCTCATCTCAACCTGTAGTGACAAGGCAGTAAAGCCGAGAGTCGTCTCTACTTCAGTGGGAGAACCTTGCAGTCGAGGAGAACTCCAAAACCTGACAAAGCCTTACAAAATAAATGCCCTTGTCCTGGGCACAGTACAATGAATACAACCAGAAATTCGTTACCACACAATATTAAAATTATCACCCAACCATTAAAAACCAACGGCTGGTGGGCACTCCTGGTGTACGGCACCCCTGGGCATCCCAAAACTCAGCATCCTTTAACAAGGCAGGGAGATTAGAGGATTGGAAGGTATATCCCCTATCCTTCTTCCTCCAATACCATGCCAGCCACAGCCAATTACGTACTGTAATTATTATAATTTCTACTTCCAGTAAACTGACTGGAGAATCATGGAGAGTGACAAGTTCTTAAAAGCCAACAAAGTGGCGACTTCTCTAATCCCATGAGCTTTTACTTTAAAAACAGAGAGATCATCTTCTTGAATCTTCGAGTGTGACTCAGAAATAACACACCTTAAAAAGCAAGCCAAGGCCTTCTTAGATAACGGTCATAAGGGGCTTTTTTTTTACAGAACATCATAGATTCTGAGAGTGACCTCTAATCCCTTAGGTCCTATCCAAATAGTACTTAAGAGCTCTAACTGGGGAAAGAGTTATCTCCTGGTCTGCTAGCTCAAGGATATCTAACAAACTCTTGATTGTAAACGGACGAGGCCAAGGGTTGGACGGGGTTTCGTTCTTTGCCAGGAATCCAAGTGTGAATGAGCAGACAGCATCTCCTTGTGAAGAACTCGCTCGCTCACTGAAGGCGTGTACTGTAATCCACTGGTCCTCTTTGCCTTAAGTAAAGCAACTAAGAAGAGAGTTTTTCTGGTTAAATTTCTCAGCGATAAGGCATGAAGGGGCTCAAATGTAGGGCCAGAGAGCCATTTGAGGATGACACCTAGATTCCAGGTGACTGACGTAGACTTCTCTTGCTTGGAAGTGTCTAGGGACTTAATTAGATTGCTTATGTCTTGATATGCAGACAAATCAAGACCTCCATGTCTAAACAGAGAGTTTAGCATAGATCTATAACCTCTGATTGTAGAGGTGGCCAAGCCTCGAGAGGACCTTAAAAATATTAAAAAATCAGCGATCTGTGCTACAGAGGTTTTAGAAGACGATATGCCATGCCTTCAGCACCAGTCACGAAAGACTGTCCACTTCGCCTGGTAGACATTAGCGGAAGACTGACATCTGCACTTGGCAACTGCTTCTGCAGCTTTTCTTGAAAACCCCTTCACTCTGACAAGCCCCTGACAGTCCAAAGCTGTCAGAGCGAGAGCGAATAAGCCTAGCCTGTGGCCAAAAAGGAGCTACAAGTGTCATGGACATGTTAGTGTGGGTTATGAACTTGTTTATTACTTCTCTCACCATGCTGACCGGTGGGAAGGTGTAGACATACAAGTCCGACCAGTCCTAGAGCATGGCATCCGTCGCCCATGCCCGAGGGTCTGGGGCTGGAGAACAGTAGATGGGGAGGTGATGGTTCCTTGGCATCGCAAACAGGTCTACCAACAGTTTTCCCCACCATTTCCACAGGTCGGTGCACACCTGTGGATTCAGCGTCCACTCCGTCGGAAGGACCTGTTTACAGCGACTTAACTCGTCCTCAAGAACATTCAACTTTCCCTGGATGAAGCAAGTTATTATCCTGGTACGGTTGATCTCTGCCCAGAAAAGAAGATCCTTGGCTGCTTCGTATGGGGAGAAGGAATGAGTCCCTCCCTGAATTTTGATGTAGGCCAATGCGGTTGTGTTGTCCGAGTGGACTGTGATTATCTTGCCTCAAGTCTCCGCCGTAAAATGCTGAAAGGCCATGTGAATCACCTTCAGTTCCCTTACATTTGTATGTAATTTCTTCTCTTCTGACGAACACTTCCCGGATATTTCCATGTCATTCAAAAGCGACCCCCAACCCAGATCTGACACGTCTGAGTACAACGTTAGGTCGGGGCTCAGCAGGTGCATTGACTTTCCTACAAAGAAACTCTCGCCTCTGCAAGCCACCACGGAAGATCCTCCTTGGTCTTAGGAGTGATGCGGAAAATGAAGGAGCCTGGGAGAGTTTTCTTCTGCCAACTGGCCTTTAGGAAGAACTGTAGGACTCGTGTGTAACCTTCCTAATGGCACGAACTTCTCGATGGAGGAGAGTGCCTAGCAGACTCATCCACTCATTGGCGGTGCATGATGGACGAGATATGAAGTTTCTTACTTTCTTCAGGCAATCTTGAATCCTTTTGTGGGATGGAAAAGCCCAAAAAGTAAGAGTATCAATCCTCATCCCCCAACAGAGAATCGACTGTGTTGGAGTAAATTGGGATTTCTGAACATTGATTAAAACCCCCAACTCTTGGGCCAGTAGTAGAGTCTTTTGAAGGTCCTCTGTGCATCTTTTCTTGGACGGGGAGCATAGTAGTCAGTTGTCCAGGTATAAACAGACGTTGATCCCCATGAGATGGAGCCATCTTGCTATAGGGGCAAGAACACGGAAGAATAATTGCGCTGTAGAGAGGCCAAAACAGAGAGCCCTGAACTGAAGGACCCTGCCGTGGAATAAGAACCGCAGATACTTTCCTTGAGTCCGTATGTACTGGAACATGGAAGTACACATCCTCCATGTCGATCATTACCATCGAGTCTCCCTGATGATTGGCTGACAGGACTGAAAGGTTCATTTCCATTTTGAACTTGGTGGTCTGAACAAAAAAGTTCAACGCACTATGTCTAGGACTGGTCTCCATCCTCCCAATGCCTTGGGGACGATGAACAGGTGGTTGTAAAACCCCCTCTGTGCTTACGTCTTCGACCAACTCCACAGCTCTATTTCTGAGTAGAGACGGTACTTCTCCCTTCAGGACCAAAAACCTCTCCAAGCCTTCCAAGCAGACTGTTAAGCTGATGGGCGAGGGTGTCAAAGGAAGTTTTTCCCCTGAATGGGATGGCATAGACCTCTTGTAGGAATTTTACTACCCAAGGTTCTGCATTCCTGGCTTCCCATTTGTCCCAAAATTGGAGAAGCCTGGCTCCGACGGGGACAAAGAAGACCGGAACCTCACTTGAGAGAGGCCATTTTGGAGGACAACTTCTTGGTTGGCCAGACTGATCACAGACTCGAGCATATTCGGAGCTGAAATTTGGCTCTTCCACCTCGAAAAGGCTGCTGTTGCAAAAGGGAGACAGTTCTCATGTTGAACTTGAAAGTGCCAAGGGTTGGCTCCTTGGCACACCTTGTCAACTGCATCAAAAGGTACTGCGACAACTTGGATAAGGAATGTCGCACCATAGGCAGGCTCACCGTCATCAAAGTGTCGTGCACGAGCCTATTGAGACTGGAAGTTAGGGGTTCAGACACAGAACACTTTGACACTGCACGTTCGGACACTGGGTGCTAAGACAACTTGAATGAGGAATGCCACGTCAAAGACTGTATCTACGTCACCAAAGTGTTATGCACAACCGCTTGGGACTAACCCAAAAACAGCTGGAGGGAAGAGGACTGTGCTCTTGTTCCCCAGGAATCTTACGTGGGAGCGGGGAAGCGCACTCAGCAGAAGCATGCCTTTTCAATGGCCTTAACACTTTTGAAAAATGTTTATGACCCCGTCCGACTGATGTCCAAATCACTGGACGACAGAAATTGCACGTCCATATGAACGCCTTTCCAATGGCAATTCTCCAAGTCCTGGGTTTGATCAACAGGCTCAGTTGAGGGGGCAACTCCCTATGGGCAAACACCACCGACCTCCCTTGGACTTCTGGTTTGCTTCCTCCCAGGTTTGGGGGAGTCTAACATTGACCTTTGTCTAGGAGCATCAGTTGGACGAGTAGTCACCTCCTCCACTTGCACTGCACTTGCACCAACACTAATTATGCTTACCTGATCCATAAGGGCCTTAACCGAAGACCCGATTTGGGCTATGGTATTAACAAGCAGACCAAACTTTTGGTCAATTCTAGCTTCTAGGCTGGTGATGGCATCGGGTTCAGAAGAATGGGAGCCAAGCAAAGAAGTTTGAGGAAAAGTTGGAGGGCTGATGATCGGGGAGAACACAGGTAGAGGTGTAGAAGACACAGGTTGAGAAGCAATATCCGATTTCGGAGTAGACACCTGACCTGCTAAACCTTTAGCCTCAGCTCTAGCAGCCGCCTTTCTCTGTCTGTCTCTTTGGAGTCTATCTAGATGAGCTTCCAAAACTTTCCATTTACCCTGATCCCAGTCTTTGCATTCACCACATTTAAGTTCAAACGAGCAAATTTGCCCTCTCCAATGGCAGCATAAAGTGTGCAAGTCATACTTAGCAGAAGTAAGTCTAGTATTACAACCTTTGCTGCAATACCTAACACTAGACAAGCTAGAATCTGACAAAATAAGTCACAATAAGTCACATGTCTGAATAACAAACTAGCTAAGCTAATAAATAACACACTGCCAACACGAATGAATACTTCACCAAAGGTGAAGGATGCAAACATCCAGCGAAATTCAAATCAGTGCTGCTCAACCAATCGTTGTACAGTTATTGACCGGCAGAAACAAATTGGACTCTTCAACACTGTTGTACCCATTCATCCCTGGTAGTGGGCGGGGTCTAGTTACCTACACTAAAACAACAGCATGTTACCGCAAATTTCAAATTTAGAACTACTGCTGTGAAGTGAAACGAATAGCTATTTAGTTACTTAGTAAGTTACTTGTATAAAACAAAATGGCAGTACACTATTTCATTAACCCACTGGGATTACTGAGTGAATTTGGGTGGAGGGAGGTGGGAGAGGTGCCAAAACCTCATCCATTAATTAGACCCACAGTTCTGGATTACAGCTTATTAGCTTGTAATAATTATAAATTTCTTATTGTTAACAATAAACTTGTCTTTAATAATTTATAATACTGGTTGTGATCTCATTTTGAAGCTGAATAGTTACACTTTACAGCAGTGTTTATAAACATTATAAACAACAAAATAAAAACTAAATGATAAAAATTAGCAAAGCTATTTCTTTACTTTTTTATAAACAAAAATCTTGAAAAAATGAGACCAATTCTTTTTGCATTATTAAAGCCATTATAATTTTCCTTTAGAATATTATATTTGCAGGACAGTATCTTCTCTATTTATGAAAAATAACCAGAATTTTATATTAGTATTCTCTATTTAGAATTGTTACGCAATAATATTCTTTGAACAGCCTACACTCTTGTCATCGCAATGCTACTCAACAGCAAAATGTGGATGGATATTTTTTGTCTCTACAGGTGGCATCATCATCATCATCAGGATCCCAAGGGATAAATCTGTAAGTCGCTTAGCATCATCATAATCTCAAAGGGTTAACTATCAACATGGACGATGAAGTGATGATCACAGGAGTTCACTCTGAGCTTGACATATTCACACACACTACGAGAGAGACATACTGTACCGTGAAGTCTCATGTGGTGGAAGAAGTAAGGAAATGTGGTTAAACAAGCTCAAAGTTCAATGCCTATGATTAAAAGTACAGAAAAGGCAAAAGTGACAACCTTGCAATGAACCTGAAATGAAACCCTGATAGTGAAGAGAGAGAAAGGTTTCTAACCCACACCATCCACGGAACATCTAAAAGGGAACCCCTCAGGACCTGGAAACAATACTGTATAGAGCAAATCTGCTTCTTAACACAGAACTGACCATTTACACAAGAAGATCTTTTCATAAACATGTTAGTACTCACTTCCATGACCAAAACATTACAAGACATGGTGTGTTCAGTATCCACATTCTCAAAAAACTAATGTTTGTGAAATATGAAAAAAGAAATGTTGGAAATTTGTCCTAAACACAAAAACTAATAAACTAGTTTTTTGCCTGTCTAACAAACCAACGAGATCCAGATAAATAGCATCAAAGTTTTAAATTATAGAGGTATCTGTCAATTCATTTTGGTATTGTTAAGATTTTTAATTAATTATTTGTGTATCTTTAAGTAGATGGACTGTGCATGATAGTGAGTGAATTTTGCATACCTGACTAACATAAAATCTCTGGGCACGACATAAGTGTGACAGAAAAGATTTCCAAAAATAAGTTTGTATTGCTGTATTGATTTATCACTGCATCAAAGTGTAGCATAATGTAACCTCTCTCTTTCTCAGAAAAAAGATAAATGTAATTATAGAATAAAAATCTAAAATAATACAAAACAAACAAATATACATTTTTACATAGGCATAAAAAATCTCAGAATGAAAATCTAAAACTATGTAAAAATTATATTTTCATAAAATTAAGTTTCATATATACTTACCAAGTAATTACATAGCTATAATTTCTAACACATGGCAGCCTCAATTTAAAAAACTGCCATAGCACTTTGATAGTTTAGTGTAAGTGACAAGCCCCCCACTAACAGGAGTACTGGAAACGACTTAGCAGGAAACCTCATTCTGTTTGTGCCCTTATGCCTATGAGAGGGGAGGAGTGCGGGCTCCAATGAGAAGGGAGGAGGGCAGGCTCCAGTTCTGTAATTACTTGGTAAGTATATGTGAAACTTAATTTTATGAAAATATTTTCATATATGTAACTTACCAAGTAATTGCATAGCTGAATCCCACATTGAATGGGGGGTGGGATATTCCAAAACATTAAAGGCATGGTAATGACTTTGAAACAGAAAAATTGCTAGCACGAGCTTGAGGACAAGCCATGCACATTCTTGGACAAACCTTTCCAATATCTATCTACTGACACCTGGGACTGCACAACAGATATGGTTGAAGAGGCAACTACTCATGGGGCAAACCCCTTTGGCCTCCCTCGGACTTTCGGTATGTTTTCTCCCAGGGTTGGGGGAGCAGTACAGTGACCTCAGTCTAGGAGAACTGATGTGACGAGTAGCCACCTCCTCCACTTGCACCACACTATCACTTGTCACATGGTGGGAAGTGGCGCTGTCCGAATACATTTTTCCAAAACGCCAGGCGCTGGAGTAGGTTGATCAAAAGTAGGAGGGCTGGTAGCAGGAGAAAAAAAAGGAAGAGGGGAAGAAGGAATAGCACAGCTATCTTCTAACCTAGGCTAAGGTAGAATACTAGGCAAAGGGAAGATCGTTTCTAGGCTCTAGAGGCCACTTTCCTTTTTCTATCTCTCTCTAACTTTCTAGTTGAGATTTAAGTACCTTCTAATCTTGCTAATCATACATTTAGCACACGTTTTCTCCCTACTGTATTTCTGCCCACTACACTTACTGCAAATTGTATGAGAATCACATGAAGACTTGATTAATCTTGTTTTGCAACTTTTGCTACAATAGCGAAACTAGGTGAATCTGAATCAGACATCATAATAACCAAAGAACTAAAAAAATTATCTTGAAAGCTCTTAAAGCTTAAAGGCTACTCAAATAAGCGATAATATTCACCGAAATCCAGCCATACAACCGAAAATCAGTAAACAAAAGCTGCAGCAAACTCCCAATGTTACTCGCGAGAGCGGCAGAAACAGAATGATGTTTTCTGCTAAGTCGTTTCCAGTTTCCAGTACTCCCTATAGTGGGTGGGGCTTGTCACCTACACTAAACTATCGAAGTGTTACTGCGATTTTTTAAATAAAGGCTGCCACGTAAGTTACAAACTACATACAGCTATATAATTACTTGGTAATTTACTTATATGAAACAAATAAAAATGCCTGTTACGTATGTGTAAAAAACAGGACCTAATTTTTTCACAGACATGGTAATTGCAAAATCCTCGAGAAACCTTGTAGAAGTGTTTATGTTTAATTTTTGAAGCAATTTATAAGTGTTCATGCTTTTATGTTTAAAATATGTATGAAAAATATATTATTTTTATTTTTGTACATGCATAAATATGATACAAAGGTAATTACAGCACGAACAGTTGGTGTACTTTTACAAGATGTAATACCCATTCGCATAGTTACTGCACTTTTCAAAGACAATACCCATGCAGAAAGTGTTTGTTTAATTTTTGAAGTACAAATACAAGTTTTCATGCTTTCAAGTGTAAAACCGGTATGGAAAATTTGTTTTATTTATATTTTTGTACAAAAATATAATACAAAGGCAGTACAGTTACTGTATTACACCCACTCACAAAGTCTTTGTCACTAGGACCTGGCATGATGTCGAGATGAGGTTGTTCAGTGGCGCTGGTTTGATAAAATATTCGTTAATTTACCAAAACATATCAGAGACATTCGAGATGAGGCTCTTCAATGGCCCTGGTTTGATAAAATAAATTCGTTAATGTACTAAAACATATCAAGAGACATAACTAAGTTGTATTGGTGTTATTCTGTGGAAATTATTTTGTTAACCTCAGAGAAAAGTACTGCTGCAATCTGTATCACATGTAATTACAGCACATACACTTAGTGTACATTTACAAGATGTGATACCCTTTCACAAATTTACTGCGCTTTTCAAAGATATGATACCCCTGCAGAAAGTGTTTAATTTTTCAAGTATTTTATAAGTTTTCACGCTTTTAGGTGTAAAATCGTTATGGAAAGTTTGTGTTACAGTCCAGTACTTTTAATGTGCATATGTATTTCCCTCTCTCTCTCTCAGTTAGCGCTCACGCATATTTTTACAACTTATTATTTCTCTGTATGTCTTTGCGTGTTCAGTACATATTTTGAACTGATTGAATTTTTAAGCTAACTTTGAAATGAAATTACAGTAAATTTAATTTCATTTAAAAGTTAGCTTAATACTTTGGACGCATGATTAGGGTCATATTTAGTGTTTTCACTAGATACATGTTTCATATTTATAAAAAATATCAGGAACACTCATCAAAAATTATCTTTATCTTGTCTGCTGGTTTGTGCAATCTTTTTTTTTTTGACACTTGCATACGTCATCAGTAAGCGAAGGACTTAAATTTGGATGACGTTTACATCCGTCATCAGTAAGTGAAAGGGTTAACTTCAATAACATCCTGGAAATCTAAGGATGAGGAGACCACTCAACATGGAAACTTGATCTTGCCGGCTCAATATACTGGCCACTAGCTTGTGCTTCCTTAGGGCAAAATCTGGGGATCAAGGTGGCATTCTGTTCCTCTGGCCATATTAGGATGTCAGGTGCTGCTTTCAAGAGTTAGAAGGCCTTGAAGGTTCCTCTGTTTTCAAGATGGAACTTGGTTCTGCAGCAGAATCTATGCAATAATGCCTCTCCAAGTGTAATATGTCACATTTCCAACCTAATGCTTTCTTAAATGAAGTCTTATCTTAAGGGGATCGGCCGCCTAAAAAACCCCAAAAATCTTTAAAAAATTCGATTTGCTGAAAAAAATTCTATGGCTTCGTATAGGGTTCAAGAATGTGTCCACGAAATATTATGCTAAAATTTGCCGTATTTCTCTAGTTATGGCCTAAAATGTAACAATAACTATATACCCATAAAACACCAGTAGTGCAAATGATTTAGTCTGGTATAGTTTTTATGATATATATTACGAAAACTTCCTTTGAAATGAAATGTATAATGTCAATAATATCCTACTCGGCACCTTTTTAGTTATTCCTAGCCATGACAACGCACACGTCATACCATGACGCCAACTGTGGTCGAGAGTTGCCTATAAACTTCCAAGCTAGAAGGACACGTTTTTCATGCTCACTAGCCTTGACTGAACACTGTATTTTCTGCGGTGTTTTTGTTTTTTCACTGTGCCTAAAAGGTCCAAGAGTTCACTTCATGCTTCTAGAATGCGGAAAAGCCAAGTGGAAAAGTCCAGGCGAGAAGTAGAAGAAAGAGTTCAAGAAATTAGTGCCATAGAGGGAATGGAGCGACGGAGAGAGAGAGAGAGCTGTCGCCCATCAAACGGCGCAGGCAGTGATCTCTGCTGACCAGAGACCAACCACATCCACCCCTAAACGCCTCTTTATTTGTTCGTCACTACCAAAGGGCAAAGATATTTTAGAAGAAGAAAGCAGTAGCTCGGAGGCTGATATTATAGACGATCCTGAAAATAAAATGATCATAATAAGTGAAGCAAGACTTGATGAATTACTTGAATCACGAATCCCTAATTGTGAATGTAAAGTAATTCCCAGGATCCATTTGGCAAGGGATGGATTCGAGACACTAATAAAAAAAGTGTAGGCAACTATGATACCTAGAGTAATACCTTGCAGCAAGATCAGACAGGGGAACCAGGAACCTAAAATTTATAAGAATGTGTCTTAGGCACATAAATAAACAATTAATATTCTTATTTATAATCATTTTGCATTAATTAATACCCAAAAATAAAAATTAAAACCATAGAATTAATTGTAACACAGTCTTTGAAGTCCCTTTTACTTTTTTATGTAACTAAAACTTTGAAGGCCCGTTTCTCAAAACAAAAGTTTTTCGCCTTTAAAATGCATCTCCTCCCTAGTATTGGACCAATCTAAATGAAATTTTAAATATAACATGGGGAAACATGGTAGATTAAAACAAAGCCAGGGATTTTTAATATTTTGAGTTTCTGATTTTTGGCAATTTTTTTTCTGTAATTTTTCTGGGAAAATTTCATAAAAAAAAAAATTCATATCTCAAAAAATAATTGAAAAATCAAAAATCCCCGGCTTTATATCGAAGGTCCATATGTGTTTTATACGTGGTTCAAATCTCATCCCTTAAAACCAAAAAGCAAAGGAGGAGATGCATTTTGAAAATGGCCATTTTTGGCCGAAAAATGCTCTGGCGTCACAAAACCTAAGGTCACTGAACAAAAATTTTTTCACCAGAAGTTCCACACAATATCCTTTAACAAACCCCCTATATATCAACAACCTGTCATTAAAAAAGTGGGAAACCGGCCGATCCCCTTAATGGGATATGAGACTTGAAAAAAGGAGCCAGCAGATGTCGGCACCTGGTGTCACAAGTGCATTCATTAAAAGCATCATGTGTACTAGTACCTAGCCCACAGGCTCATAAGTCAACCTGAACTTCACATGCCAAGAACCGTGAAGAGCCCTCAGAGGAAGAACACCTCTTTAGACTAGAAGGGTTACGTTCACCAGTGCCTTCAAGGAAAATATTGTTTTGTAAACTGTCCAGAAATTGATGTGTTCCATCTGCTTATGTCAAACTGAAAAAGGTAGCTATTTAACCTAACCATACCAGATGATTTAGATGCAAACCTGGATGAACAACATATGAAGCCCTTGACAAGACAGATCCCAAAAGATACAGATGTCATTGAAAAAACCAATTTACTAGATGAATTAGAATGCTTATGAGAATACAAACAAGTAAAACAAATTGGAAACAATGAGTTAAAGTCAAATATGACATTTTTATGATAAAATAAAGTTTTATATATACTCGTACTTACCAAGAAATTACATAGCTATTGGTTCCTAATCATGGCAGCTTAAAAATTCAAAATTCGTGTGGCAGAGCTTCTATTGTTTGTCTGCAGGTGACAAGGTCCCGCTCACTATCCGGGACTCAAAGGAACAGCTTAGCAGAGAACTCAATTCATTTCATGCTCTAATGTCCATGCAAGAGGAGGAGGGCAGGCTCTGATTATGTAATTACTTGGTAAGTACAGTATATATAAAACTTTATTTTATCATAAAAAATGTCATTTGGTAAATATATATAAAACTTTATTTTATCATAAAAATATAATTTTTATATAAGTAACTTACCAAGTAATTACATAGCTGATTCCACATTGTTAGGAGGTGGGAAAGAGCATGGACATATTCTACTCCAAAGCATTAAGTAAGTAATGAATTTGAAATAGAAAGGTTGCTAACACTGAATAAATGTTTGCTGTTTCCTTACCTGTTGAGAGAGCTGCCACAGGTAGGTACTGCCTCTGGTTAGCGCTTCTCTCAACCTGTAGCGGGCGTGGCAGTGTAGCCAAGGGTCACCCCTACATTAGTGGGAACTTTGCAGCAGAGGAAGTTCACCATATGCTGACAAACTTTAAAAGATGCCCTTGCCCTGGGCATAGACCAGAATAAAAAAGAACAACACTATCACCTACACCACAGAATTAAAACCATAACCCAAACCATTAAAAACAAAACTGGTGGGTGCTCACCCATACACTCAAAACCTCAAGTCAAGGTGAGTGGATAGCAAAGGAACAGAGAGTTCCCTATGCCAGCCATGGATAAAGTTCCTGAAGTGTTACAATTTTCAGGTAGTGTGAAGCGAAGATGGATTTGTATCTCCAGAACATCGACTGCAAGATCGTACAGAGAGACAAAGTTATGTTGCGAATGCCCTAATTTCATGAGCCCTAACCTTAACTAAAGGAAAGGCTTCTTCCTGGATCTGTGAGTGGGCTTCTGATATCAACTCTCTCAGGAAAAAGAAAATGGTATTTTTTGAGAGCGCATAAACCGGGCTTCTTACAGGGCACCAGAGGCTGCTCGAAGATCCTCTAATCTTTTCTGTCCTCTGAAGATAGCACCTGAGACACCTCACTGGACAAAGAAGTCTCTCTTTTTCCTCAGGTCTTAATTAAAGAATCTGATCAAGTCACAGATGTCTTGATTAGAAGACATATCCATTCCTCATGTTTAAAAACTGAGTTGACCATCAACCTATACCCTTTGATGGCAGAGGTCGATAACTTCCTGACTGACTTCAGGAATATTAAAAAATCAGCTATTTGATTTATAGATGTCTCAGAAGAAGAGACGTTATTGCAGCTGCACCACCTTCTGAAGACTGCCCTTTTTGATCAGTAGAGCTTTGTAGAGGACATTAGCTGCACCTCGCAATTGCCTCTGCAGCCTGTCACAAAAAGACTTTTAGCGACTGTTTTTGTGGAAGGAGTCTTGGATAATCCACCAGGAACCGAATCAGATCTAGGAACCATTCCTTGTTTGGCCAAAAGGGAGTGATTAGGGTCATGAAGGTGATCTGATGCATCGACAACTTATTGATTACCTCCCTGATCATCCCAGAGGGAGGGAAGGTGTACATATCTAGGCCTGTCCAGTCCAGAAGCATGGCATCTGTCACCATGCTCGAGGATCCGGGACCAGAGAGCAAAAGAGTGGAAGATGGTGATTTCTTGACATTGCAAAGAGAACTACTGTGGGTCTGCCCCATAGTCTCCACAGATCGTCACAGACTAATGGGCCTAAGGTCCATTCAGTCGGAAGGACCTGTTTGAGGCAGCTTACCTCGTCCACAAATTTCTCATTCTCCCTTGAATAAACCGGGCAATAAGAGTGACTTGATTCCCCTCCCCCCACACAAGGAGATCCCTCACCACCTCGTACAGAGAGAAGGAGCATGTGTCCCCCCTGCTTGCAAATGTAAGAAAGTGCAACAGTGTTGTCTGCATGCACTACTATCTTCTTGCTGCAGACTAGGTCCGAGAAGGACTGAAGGCCCAGGCGAACTGCTCTCAGTTCCTTCACATTGATGTGAGATTTCCGTTGCAATGTCTTCCATGTTCCGGAGACTTCCCGGCCATCCAGGAGAGCACCCCAGCCTAGGTCAATGGTGTCTGAATAAAATTGAAGGTCGGGGCTCACTAGAAGAAGAGACTTCCCTTCCTGCAGTCCTTCTTCACAAGACCACCACTGAAGATCATCTTTGATATCCAACGTAATCAGGGGAGATCCTCTTTGATATCCAACGTAATCAGGAAGGTGAATGAGTCTGGTTGGGTCTTTCTGCACCAGTTCGCTTTCAGGAAACAATGAAGTGGTCTCATGTGCAGTCTGTCTAATCTCACAAACTGCTCTACTGACGCAAGGGTCCCTAGGAGACTTATCCACTGTACTGCAGAGCAGGAAGGAAGTGCAAGGAACTGACCGATAGTCTGAAGACAGTTGCCGACTCTTCTGGGCGACAGAAAAGCCCGAAAGTCCAAGAATTCAGTATCATCCCTAAATAGGGAATCTCCTGAGTCAGTGTCATAAGGGATTTCTTCTCGTGTATGATAATGCCTAACTCCTGCATCAGGCGAAGAGTTCTTCTCAAGTCCTCCACACACTTCTCTTCCGATGAAGAGCAGAGAAGCCAATCGTCCAGGTACAAGTTGATGTTGGTTCCCAGAAGGTGAAGCCAATTCCCTAGAGGAGCAAGGATTCGTGCGAAAACTTGCAGAGCCATCGACAGGCCGAAGCATAGGGCCCGAAACTGTAGTACTCTACCCTGAAAACAAAGCATAGAAATTTCTGTGACTCCGGATGAACAGGGACATGAAAATACGCATCTTGCATATCCAGGGTGACCATCCAGTCCCCCTGCTGCACTAAAGACATGACGGAGCAAACTGTCTCCATGTGAAACTTCGTCTTCAGGATGAACACATTCAGGGCGCTGACATCCAAAACGGGCCTCCAGCACCCCACTCCCCAGCCTTCAGAACCAAGAAAAGTTGGTTGTAAAAACCTTCTGGGCGGCAATCTAGCACCTCTTCCACAGCTCCCTTGATGATCAGGGATTCAACCTCCTGAGAGAGAGCCAAAAACTTCACGGAACCTTCTTGAATATGCTGTCAAGGCGATTGGCAATGTTACTAAGGGAGAAGCTTTCACGAAAAGAATGGCATAGCCCTCCTTGAGAACCTCGACCACCCAAGGTTCCGCTCCTCTGCGCTCCCATTCTTTCCAAAACAGTAGAAGTCTGGCTCCTGCTTGGACGCAGAGGACTAACTTCTCATTTCTTGGGGTTAGTCTTGAAGGAAGACTTCCTATTGGACTTCGTAGGAGGTCACAAGTTTGATCTGGGTCTAAGCTGGGTTTTCATCTTCCCCCGACGAAAGGGCTGAGTCTGTAAGGGAGAAAATGATCTCAACGTGGAAGGCACAGACTCCCTCGGGCGCCTAAGACTGCTAACAGGTCAGTGGTAGACTTCTGCAAGTCTGAAAGAATCTCCTTCACTGTGACTTGCAGAAAGAGGTGAGACTTATCTAAAGGAGAGAAAAGTAGAGCTGACTTCTGTGTCGGCGAAACTCCTTTCGAGGTGAAACAGTAGCACACCCACTGAAAAGAGAGGGGCGAGTTCTGAAGAGCCATCTCTAACTGCCCTGTCGGCACATGAAAGAAATCCCAGCCAATCAGAGGCAAAGTCTTCAGCGAGGTTTGGACAGTCGTCGATCTTTCTCACTAGAGCCTCGACAGCCCAATCGAGAATGCTAAAGGCCTCGAGAATGTTAAAAATGTTCTTGATAAGGTGATCAAGTTCGGGGGATGAAAACATTATCTTGGCCATAGAAAAAGCTATTCTATGAGCCGAATCCACCAGACCGGAGAAGTTCCCCTGGGAGGAGGCAGAGACTCCCAAGTAAGGAGCTTCCCCGGTGGCGAGCTGGAGAAACAGACTGGTCCTTAAAGCTGCAGGAAGGTTGAGGGCCAACCTCCCTGTACCTCTTAACTGCCAGAGGAGAGGTATCACCAAGATCCGCATGTCTCTTGAGCGGACACCATGAAGCAGGGTAGCGATACGGGAGCTTCTTGTCCGGGCTGGAAGCTTCCGAATCTTAAGAAAGCCGATGCAGTGAAACGCCTTTCCAGTGGTGCTTACTCGAAGCCTGGGAGCGAATGACAGGCGTGATGGGGGGCGGCGACTGCCCGTTGGCAAATCCCACCAGCCTCCGTTGGACCTGTGGTATGTCTTCTCCCTGGTGCGGGGGAAGTGGGACAGGGACCTTCGTCCAGGAGCACTGGTGGGACAGACAGCCACATCCTCAACATTCACAACACTCACTTCTCACTGCACTGTCACTATTCACATTTTTCTCCATCAAAGATCCAATAGCAGACCCAATCTCCATAATGGTATTGGATAATGATCCAAACCTTGATTCGAGGCTAGCAATGGCGTGGAGAATGGAATCATGGGAACCTGAACAGGAGTAGATGGTAAAGTAGGAGGACTTAGAATGGGAAAAACAGGAGGAATGGGAGGAGTAACAGCGCTATCATCCCCTACATTAGCAAAAGGACACTGGCCCTATTCTCAGCCCTAAGGGCTGCCTTCCTCTTTCTATCTCTTTCAAGTTTTTCTAGATGAGACTATAAAGTTTTCCATTTTTTATCCTCCCAATCCTGAAGCTCTATGCAAGTATTATCCTTATTAAATTCTTGCCCCCTACATTTAGTGCATTTCGTATGAGAATCGTAAGAACACTTGGTTAACCTAGTTTTACAACCCTAAGAACAGAGGCAAATACTGGATGAACTACAATCTGACACTGTTAACTAAAGCAATTCCTAAAGTTAACCACAAAATCAATCCACCAATGATTGAAAGCCACAACAACAACAACAAATCCTGAATGCTTCACCAAGATCGGGCAAATAACTATCCGAAAAGCGATAAAGCGGCTGCGGAAACACTCACAACGTTGATTGGAAGCTCTCTTCTAAGTTGTTCCTTTGAGTCCCGGATAATGGGGGGGACCTTGTCACCTAAACACAAACGATAGAAGCGCTGCTGTGCGAATTTTTAATTTTTAAGCTGCCGTAGGTTAGGAACCAACAGCTATGTAGTTACTTGGTAAGTTACTTATATAAAACTTACAAATGTCAAATTAATTCATTAACAAAACAGCTCATCCAAAGACATTGGAAAAAACAAAATTGTATGACTAGTACAAACATTAACACCAAGTTTTATCACCACAATACAAAATAATGTCCTACCTATGTAAAGTAAAAAAACAAAGAAAAAATTTTAACTGCATTTTTCATAGCTAACAAACCTGCAGTCCTAACATACGGATAAATCCTTCTAGCACCAGCTGGAAACCAGTACAAGGAGAAAAAAAAAGTTACAACTAGACTCAAATGTACCCAAAACCCCAAAAAGGATTTAATAAGCAGAAAGTAAGGAAATCAATTCACTAACAGAACATATGTAAATGAAAATGGATGTTCAAGGAAAAAAAAATGTAACTTACAGAGGTTAGGAAACCCCTAAGAATGTCAAACAGCCATAGAAAAACCCATTATGGGTCAATTTTAACTGAATAACTGAATTTATGAACTAAGCATCACCAAGCGAGAATTAATGAGGGAAAAAGGTTGATATCGATGTAATAAAATAAAGTTTGTATACACTTACCAAGTAATTACATACCTATAGTTTCCACTTGAACGGCAGCTTAGATTCAAAATTTCCCAGGTAGCACTTCAATATAGTCTGTGTAGGTGATCAGCACATCCCACTAATGGAATACTGGAACAACCTAGCAAACAATTCTCATTTGTTTTATGCCTTAAGTCCATCAAAGAGGAGGAGGGTGGGCTCCCATTCTGTAATTACTTGGTAAATATATGTAAAACTTTGTTTTATTATTATAAAAATGTCATTTTTATATAAGTAACTGATCAAGTAATTACATAGCTGAATCGCACATTGACAGGAGGTGGGATACATTGACATTATATTCTACTCCAAAACCGCTAAATTATGTAATGAATTTGAAATTGAAAAGTTAGTAGCATTGAATACTGTACAATGCTTGTCGTTCCTTTAGTTAAGAGAGCCTGCTGTATAAAACTGCAACTGGTTGTCACTCCACTTAACCCGTAATGGTGTGGCGGTAGAGCCAAGGGTTGCCTCTACTTAGTGTGAGCTTTATAGCAAAGGAGTACTAAGATGGCTACCAAAGCATCAGTGGAAGTTATGCAGCTCAGGAGTTATCCAATAGCTAGCAAAACTTAATAGGTGCCCTTGCCCTGGGCACAGTACCAACGTAAAAAAACAACCAGAAACAGTCACCTACAATGAAATAACACCACAACCCATCCAATGTGAGTGGTGGGTGCTCCAGGTACTTGTACCTCCTGGCTCCTAAAAAAAAACTCTCTATCTCTATAGTAGGAGAAAATTTTATGCTTCCTCCTGCCATACCATGCCAGTCACTATCCTGTGGTACTGCAGAATTTACATGCTACTTAGCTGACACCAGTCTGGAGTTGGCGCCAGGCGAGCTGTGGAAGCTTGCAGATTGGTATAAATATCGCTGGTGCCAGACTGTAGCTGGCGCCAAGCGAACTGGGCACCAGCCGAGCTGCTGGGAGATCACGGACACCTTAAGTGCTAAAGTTGGCTCCAGACTGTAGTTGGTGCCAGGTGAGCTAGCAGTTCAAGGCTCTGGAAGCTCTAAAGCTGGTGACAGACTGTAGCTGGAGCCCAAAGAGCTGAGTGCCAGCGTAGCTAGAAGTTCAGGTTTCACTTCTTAAGATAGTGAGACGCGAAGGACGATTATGCTTCCAGTAGATCGATGCAGAATTGGAGTAATGGGCATAGGTACCTGTGAGACGTGAAGGGCGATATACTTCCAATAAGCTGATGCCAAATGGAAGTAAGGGGACATATGTGCCTCAAAGCTAAAGAAGTAGAGGCTGTGCTGATGACCTCAGCTTTCACTAAAAGAAGGCAAAGTTGTTCTCCTGAATCTGACAGTGTTTCAGAAATTCTCTTTAGGATATAAGACAATGCAATCTTAATCCAAGGACTAAGATCAAAGGATAAGATGGCCCTCTAGATTGCTAAGTCCTGTTCACGTAAATACCTAAAACTCCAATTGGACAGAGTTCATTCTTTTCCCTCAAGAGTTGGTGAGCGCTCTGGGGTGCTTGGAGCATGCGCTGGCGCCAGGTTGTAGCTGGTGTCAGGCGAGCTGGACACCTGACAAGTTAGGAATTCGGGAGCTGGGCGGAGCTCCTGGAAGCCAAGGATGTTCATTAAGCTCTAAGGGAGAAAGAACGGATCCAGGTCTTGGATGGATCCTCGTTCTTGGCTAAAATCAAAGGAAAAAATGAGGATAACGAAACTCTTGCCTCCTAGCTCGGTGTGAAAAGGGTTTGAGAGGTCTTTGAGAAGATGAAAGATCCAGGTCTCTGTGCTTAACCAGAGATAAGCATAGATCAGTACCTCTTCATGGAAAGTGAGAGAATCTAGATCTTCTCAGAAACAAAGAGGTAATCTGCAGCAGGGTTAGAGGTGTCTAAAAAGAAGAGATGAAGAGTCCAAGGCACCAGCTTTAGAAGACGACCACTAAGTCTGGGAGACAGAGGAAGAGGGTGACTTCTGTATCTTGTAATAGCCTCTGCAACACGTCTTGAAGACTCTCCGGAAGACAATCCTACAGATAGTCCGGCGCCTGTCTGGGCAAGAGCAGACCACCCCTAGTAGTATCTCTGAAGCTAGGTTGTCTGAGAAGACAGTTTGGGGGGAAAGATCTTGAAGAGTCCAGCAACAAACGTAAGTAACTGCAAACTTAGCCCGAGACTGTTCAGCACTTCCTCAATCATGTAGAAGGTTCCTTGAAGAGGCAAACCGTCCAAGGTTGGCTTGCTTCATACAATAAAGAGATTCTGACAACTCAGGGGATCAAAAGGCCATGATCATGATAGGAAGGACAAGCTTCTGACGGTCCAGTACGTCTTTCAACACTTAGTCCCTGAATAAATCAAATGACCAGAACACTTGATTGATCTGTCAACAGAGGAATAACTCTGTTGTTTGGTCAAGAGGGAATGCTGGATCCAGCTTCCCTGCTAAGTAGATGTTTTAGGACTGAGGTCTTATCCAAATAGACTACCATAGGGCTAGGATCGAGCAGTACTAGAGCCGTAAGAGAAACGCTTTAACTTTCCAAAGTATAAGTGAAGGTTCCGTTCTTCTTGGGGACCGAGTCCTGGACATCTTCCCAGTTCTTCAAATGGGCTCTTCTGACCTAGATCTGAGGTGCTGAGAAGAAGACTAGAACTAAGCTCAGCAGAAGAAGGAATTCCCTTGCACAAGTCATGTTCAGACAGCTACCACTGGATATCCAACTAAAGAGACCTGGGCTAAGAAACAACACAGTGTCCAACTGTGTTTCCCTGTCCTGGTAAAGGTTACTGTCAAGAGCCTTCGAGCCCCTTTTCTTCGAAGATAATGAAGAAGTCAGTCGACATGTAAAAGACTGAGGTAATCCCAGACAAAAGGGGAAGTCAAATGCTAGAAGAGCTAGGAATCAAGAGCTGGTCGAAGCACAGACTCCGATTGGGAAGCCCTGTCCCGAAAGGCGGCACCAAAAAACTCTCTGGAGTTTGGACAGGGCTCTGGAACAGTGCTCCCTGCATGTCCAAGCTCCTATCCAATCGTCCTGGAGAATGGGTGAAAGAACTATCTGGATTGTCTACCTCTTGACCTTCATCTACTGTCTAAGAGCGAGAAATGAGGAACTGTGGTCATACAGCCCATCGTCAGGAGCTGAGTACGAGAAAAAGTGTTGAGTGCTCCAAAACTAGTGTCAGAACAGCGTCTTTTGGGAGTGAAAGCCCATTGCAACTATGTGAATCTCACAGTAGAAGAGAGCACCAGAGATCTTCTAGAGAATACAAACCAAAGACCGGAAAAAACTCTAAAACCATAACTGTCCAAGTCCGTGCATGACAGGGCACGGAAACAATCCATGGCGCCAAACCTCACTGGGTGCTCTGACACTGGACACTCAGACACTAGAATTTCGGTGGACGGTGTAACAGGCCCAAGAAATTACTAAGTTCGTGCTGAATGGTCTCCAACGATGCATAGGAGTAGACAAAACTGATGTAGAAAAAGCAAAGAGGTAGTGTCTGTAGTCCCGAGTGTGGTGTTAGATACCTGACAGCTGGCTTGACATAGACAGGAGGACGAGTGGACATAAGACACAGGTGGACACGCAAACAAGGCAGCCCAGACACTGGGCACTCGGACACAGACACTGGGTGCTCGGATAGCAGTCGCTCGACCACTGTGCACTCAGACACTAGACACTCGGAGGCCACTGTGTGCTCGGACACTGAACCTCAGAGGCCACTGAGCACTCGGACACTAGGATACATACAGACGCTCGGAACCTGGGCGCTCAGAAGTTGGGAGCTCGGAACTCGGGCACTCAGAACTTGGGCGCTCAGAACCTGGGAGCTCGGAACTTGGGTGCTCAGAATCTGGGCGGTCAGAATTTGGGAGCTTGGAACTTAGGAGCTCAGAACTCAGGAGCTCAAAAGTTGGGAGCTTGGAACTCGGAACTAGGGGGCTCGGAACCTGGGAGCTTGGAATCTGGGCGCTCGAAGTTGGGAGCTCGGAACTCGGGCTCTCGGAACCTGGGAGCTTGGAACTCGGGCGCTTGGAATTTGGGTGCTTGGAAGTTTGGAGCTCGGAACTCGGAGTTTGGAACTCGGAACTACCTGGGAGCCCGGAAGTTGGGGGCTCAGAACACGATACTTGGTAGCTCAGAACTAGGGGGCTTGGAACTTGGGCGCTCTCCAATTCTGTCCAGATTCAGAGAGCAATGACGACAACTACTGACACACCAAAACTGGGAGATATATCTTTACAATGGCTGAGATAAAACCAAAAAAACGCCATTGGCATCACTAGTCTACACTGTGATCCATAACTAACCACAATGGGATCCCGAAAGTGTTAACGGAGCCTCTTGTTCACACTGGTATCCTTATCTTGTTCACACTGGGATCCATAAACCGAAAAAACCCCATCGGCACCACTACGTCTAAGGCAAGTACACCTTTCTGGACACCTTGTCAATGGCTGTCCACCGAGAACTGCAAACAACAGGCTCAACTGAGGGGTAACTATCTGGAGGCAAAACCCTCTCAGACTCCCATGGACCGACAGTATGCCTCCTCCCAGGTTTAGGGGAGTCTGACAGGGACTGGCTTTATGAGATCCAATAGGGCCAGATAGCCACCTCCTCCACTACACATCCATCAAGACGCCTTTCCAGTGGCTGTCTGCCGATACCTGGGACCGCAACAGGCTCGACTGAGGGGGGCAACTACCCGTGTGGAACCCGCCAACCTCCCTTGGACTTCCAGTTTGCCTCCTCCCAGGAATTGTGGGGAGTTTGACAGGGACCTTCTGTCTAGGAGCATCGGAGGATGAGTAGTCGCCTCCTCCACTGCATTACACTTCACTATAACAAGGTTAACATCTGTTAACTAAGACACAAGACTGGCAAAGGTGTGGAAAGGGAAGCAAGGGAGCCAGGTGTGGCAGCAAGTGGTAAGACGGCTAGTAGGGAGAGAATTGGCGCCAGGGCGCTGGCACCAAGCGCATGAGAGAGGGTGCTGGGGACGAAGCTGGCGCCTGAGATTGGTCAGCAAGCTAGTAGGTTCGTAGCGTGAGCTGGCTCTCGGCTGTCGAGAACGTCTACTCGTAGCCGCCAACAAAAACCCCCAGTTCTCTCCTTACTACTTTCTGCCTAACACTTTCAGTTCTGCAAAGGAAGGTGTGGCGGTTATGTCAAAAAATTATTTACCAGAGGCTTCCAGGAAGCATGGGTCCAGTAAATAAATCATAATTGCAAAAGTTACAGGCCTAATGAAATGGCAAAATACCCAAGAACTACTTTCAAGTCAATTATCAGTGGCTTGTGCAAAGCATATGGCCAATAAACAAATCATAAATGTCCAAAATTATGGCCTAATGAAAGATAATAATGGAATGCCGTAACATCTGAAAATTACTTTAAGGCAAAACCATAATCGGTATCTCGCCAGTAGCCTATGGTCAGTAAAGGCATAACATACAACGATTACTTTATACAGTAATGGAATGCCGTAACATCCGAGAATTAATTTTAAGGCAAAACTATTATCTACGACTCGCTAGTAGATTAAGACTGTAAAACAATTCATAAATTGCAAAGGTGATGGCCTAATGAAAAGCCTAACATAGACCAATTATTTTATAACAGAGTGTCTAGACCAATTACTTTATAATGGAGTGTTGTAACACTCGAGAATTACTTTTAAAAACAAAACTACCATCGGCGGCTCACTAGTAGTTTATAGCCAGAAAACAATTCATAAATTGCCAAAGTTATGGCCTAATGAAAATGCATAACATACAATTTACTTTTATAATGGACTGTCGTAACATCCGATTCAGTAATTACTTTTAAGATGAAACTACTGTATTATTGGCACCACCAGAAGCCTAACCAGTAAACAAACCATAAATGCAAATGTGTCATTTACCAGCAGATTGATGATGACTGAATCAACATAAAACAAAATAAGAAAAAACTCATCCTGAGAGATTTCAGCTTGAAGGCTACAACATAAGCGTTCCGATGGTTTATTTAAAGAATCCTCCATCAGAACCCAGTAAAACAATTGGAAAATAATTAAAAAAGCTGCCTTCAGACCAGATGTTGCCACCACGGACGGCAAGAATGAATGAGAATTGTTTGCTAAGTCGTTCCAGTATTCCATCAGTGGGACGAGCTGCTCACCCACACAAACTATAACGAAGAGCTACCTGCGAAACTATGAATCTAAACTGCCTTTCAAGTGGAAACTATAGCTATGTAGTTACTTGGTAAGTTACTTATATAAAATCAAAATTTCAAGGAGCAAAAGTAAATTATGTTTTGTAAACCAAGCACACAAGGATTTGTAGCAAAGATGAATAGCCAGCCAGATAGAGGCCCCTCTTTCTTTATTCTTCTCCTTTTAGAATTCGGTGAAGAGAGTGAACCATGTTTTGGAAAAAAAAAAGATACTTTCATCTGAACTTATTAATAGTACAGTATATACAAAGCACTCCTTCCTTCTCCACAGACTTGCTAATTCTTCCTTGCCTTATGAAAAAATGAGCTTAGTGAGTGGGTATCTCAGGGGCTCCATTACCACAGACCTAGTGAAATACTATATTTTCTCTTTGGATTGTACAACAGTGCGTCTCAGATTTTCACCCGCAAAAACAAGGCGCCTGCATAATTAATGTTTGTATGAAAAAAATTGTTATAAAAACACGGTTTCACTGAACTTCACTGTGAACAATACAATATTTTTTCTTGACAGCAGATGTGCACTCAGCAAGCTATAAAAAGCACAAATTACAAAGCTCATATATAACTTATTGACAGCAGCTAAACTACCTACTCATGCATAATAGCCAAACACCACAACCACTTACCCGTAAAAAGTTGTCCAAAGAAAAAGATCCAAGCACTGCCCTCAAGAGAAAATTACCACAATGCAATATTTATAGCATACCACATCCCTCAAACTACAGCACAAATTGATAAACACCACCAAAAACAACTAGAGAACAACCTGATTTGGTAAATATACAAATATATATCTTTGTTCCTGAAGACATAAGAAGTCTCAAGCCCCATGAAAACACCTAGCATTCGTATAATGCCTTGGCTATTACTGTACTGTAGAGAAAATATTTAAAACAACAATGATTCTGCCAAGTCTCAGCCACATTAAAGAAAAGTTTAAACAAGCTGACCTTCAGCTAAACTTGGAAACATAGCTATCATACTTACAAAATACTGTACAATGCTGGAAATAGCAAGATAGTAACACATAAATTCTCAATTATCCATGATCAAGTTATCTGCAGTGCTAAAACAAAACAAGAATTGAATAAGAAAAATGAGGTAGTGTTCACAATTCTCTGTTGATGAATATACTTCTAAATTAGGTATACAGGTACAGTACTGTATTAATGCAAACAAAGCTCTAGTGACAATACTGATGGGTAAATGCAATAATTTCACAGACCTATCCATTATTAATTAATCCATTCAGGAAATAGGGAATCAAATAAGGACGACCTCTACAAAAATTATTCTGATTTATCTACAACATAACGACCTTTTCACATTATTGCATTTCTTTCATGCCAACCACATATAATACTTAATACTAAAAAGAAAGTAGAGTGCTTTTAAGAAAAATGAAAGGGAACAGACTACTTGTAGACTGATTGGGACCATACTGCTGAGCAATAATCTTTAACTGGATTAATCACTCCTATATCATAAAGAAAGTTCCTTCCTCTACCCTTCCACCCTCTATAGTCTTAATACAGACCAACCATGAGGAAGTAAGAATACCTGGCAAAATATATGAGTGAATACGAAATTAAAATGGATAACAAAAAAAAGTATAATGACTGGTAATGATTTTATCTAATGGCACTTCACAATTTTTTTTTTAAGGAATGAATAACATTATAGCAGAGGTAAGTGTAAAAAATTCAGTCTATCTCTAAATCTCTGTCTGTCATATCTTTAGATTTTTTGTCATTTTCCAACTACAGTACTGTATATATCATTTGTAATAACCATTTTTTTTAACTGTACTTGGGTAGCTCTCTCTCTCTCTCTCTCATCTTTATGAGAATATTTTTGATATCCAATCTCTTTGCAAGTCTCATTCATTGTATTCACTATCACCAAAATGAACAAACACATGTACTCTATATGAATTAACTGTGAAAAGGGGACTAATTTATAAGACCTAGTTTTAATGTATGGGTTTGGGAGATTTCCCAACAATCTACAGTATATTTAATTAAGGGGGGAAGGGCTAAGACTGAACTACAGTATACTGTAATGGGTATGATTAAACTACAGTATACCGTAATGGATAACTGAGAGTTTATTGTTATGATGCTAGCACATTAAAACTGAAGTAAAATTCAACTGATTAACAAACACTAAAAACAACTCTAAGGCTTGACAATAAAACCAATGGCAAGAGCAACAATACTATATTCCGCTGTTTACATATATTATACCCTGTACATCATTTGTGCTGTCTAATACACAGTACAGCAACATTCCAAAATTTCTGCATATGACAATAAATATAGCCTTAAGAAACTCTGTACTTAGGAACATCTTCATTCCAATTATCAACACTTGCATTGTGCCATGGTCCTCATCTCCCACATTAGTACTGTATATAAGATTGTATACTGTAATACAGTAGTTACATTCTTCTTCAAATCCTATTACCCTTCAGAGATTATCCTTAAACTCTTCAAGAAAATACAGTAAACTTTTTTTAAGTCAATATGCTTCTCAATGTAATATTCTTGCTCTTAAAATAATGAAAATGCCAAATTCTTCAAGTAATTTGCATTTTTCCTAGGTATACAAAACTCCAGCCTTTCATAAGTAGAGGATCCTTCCAGCACATGTGCAGGATAGATATGCTCCATATATGAAAGGCGTAGTCTGTATCCCCATAGGAACAAACTACAATTACATTTGATTACTTAATTTACCATGCCTGCCTGCCCCTACATTAAATAATAAGTCAATGACCAAACCCTTTTAATGGAAAATTCATGTTATCCATAAACACTACAACTTTAAAACTCAACAATCTCCTCTCTGTACAAGAGCAGCAAAATGCAATAACCAATTCAGTATTGAAAAGCAGTGTACTATACATTGCAAACAAGTCATCCTACTAGAAACTGTGGCTAGATTTTGCATTAAAAGATATATATGCCCTAAAATATCAATTCACATGAATTTCTAATATCACATTAACATACACTATTGTATTTAGAAGGCATTCAACTCTTCACTCTTGAGTAATGGAAACATAAAACTAAATACAATCCAGCATCCTGTAAATTTTAATTTTCAATAATTTTCCTCAATCACAGAATTCCAAGTATTTTGTTAAATTCAAAGGTTTCTTGTATGTCTGATAAAAAATAATGTTTTAAATGTCTTATAAAAAATAATTCCCTGTAATGAACCTTCACATGCTTCAGTTACAGCTGTGTCTCTATTCTCCATCATGACTGTCTCATTTTCACAATGGAACATAATTACTTCCAGGGTGTCTCTTCCTTCTGCATGAACATGTCAGCTGATTTTTCATCTGGAGCAGACAAAGGCTCTCCACTTCTTATTAGGTCATCGAAACTTAACTTTGAATAATTGACCAAAGTACCCATTCTTTCTTTCTTCAATCCACCATAATGCAGTGCCACAGCTACAGAGTGAAGTGGATCCAACATTGTCTCTTCAAACTGCCACAGAGAATCATATTGTCCATCAATCCTGACAGTGGTATCTGAAGTTATTTTATTCATATCAAGCTTTTGTGTACGCACCTGAAAACATACACGTTGAAGATCAAAACCAATTCCTACCCCTAGGGCTTTTACTACCCCTTCCTTTAGACACCAGTGACGATAGAAGGATCCTAACTGTTCCTTTTCTTCTGGAAATCTTCGAATTTCATCCCATTCTTCTGGAGTAAACTGTCTTCTCATTGTATGAAAAAATTCATCTACACTTTTACCGCCAATATATTCAATTTTCATCACATCAACACCTACTTTAAAACCATCTTCTGCTGCAAGAACTGCCCAATCTCCCTGATGGGATACATTAAAATCTATGCCTTTCAGAGTATCTGGTAGAGATGTTACAAGAAAAGGACGTCCTTTCTCTGTCCTATCAAATTTTGCACCAGACCAAGGAACACCAATCTTTTCTGACACTAACTTCCTAAGCATTAGCCTGCCGGCTATGGAAGACTTGGCATCCTTTTTAAAAACAAATTTCCCAATACGTTCCTTCTCTTCAGGTTGAATCAACGATAGTGCTGTCATCCAATCTCGTTTGTTGGGGGACCACAGCCTTGTATTAAATGCCCAGCGTACACTCTCCATTATGCTTTTGAACTTATGGTTTACCAATTATCCTCACAGTGGTGGGAGCAAGTATATCAAATTGTGCTGCACTATGTCTTCCCTGAAAACTGTCTACTTAAGCTTTATCAGATGCAATAACACTGAGGATGCCTCCTTGCTTGCTTCACACTTTGTGACCTATAAGGAAATAAAACAAAACCTTGTTACCACAAACAGTGGCATAACAAATAATCCAAGAATATAGTTTATTTACTGGTTTGTCTAACAATAAATGGCAAAGCACACACACGAGACATCCTCAGCTTTCCTTGCAAAATGAAAATATCTAAAACATTTCAGAATGCTTTTGTAAACCACAACCTTAATAACAGTTATCATTCTAATTTGTTTAATACCCAAGTCTCTAAATTAATAGAGCAGAAGCAGTACTGTATTACAGTATTATATGAAAAAAAGCAGAAGAACCTCATCACCAAAGATCACACTACTCAGAAACAGGACCCATACCATGACTACCTTCACATCCAAGATATCATAGTAATCCTATAAAAATATTAACATTATATGCAATAACATAACTATTCCAAAAATTAATTATCTGAAATGACATCCCAAGTATCTCACATTAAACATTTATTTGAAAAATAACATAATAAGACTCCTAAAAACCAGACATGAAACTCTGGGCATTTTTATATTACTGTGCTCATTACAGTAGAACACAATTATTAGATGACAAGGGACTAGATATCAAAATATGTATAGTGCTACAGCGCTAAATGTTAAAAAAAATACTGTACATGCTATACCATACAATGGTAAACATACTTCTCATTTCATAAAAAGTGAACACAGTATATTTTAACGGGGAACAAAATGCACTGTGCCATATAAATTTATGTTTAACTTTAAAATGTCTTAGTTTGTAAACAGAAATGGGAGCATTATAAATACACTATAATTTCCTTACCATATAATATAGCTTTGTCTGCCTCCCTGGTAACTAGCTGTGAAGAGGCAGCCAGTGTAGAAGACTCCACCAATGGGTACTCACAATACTCTGCAAAACAAAGGTCCAGATATAAAATAAATAAATAAATACATAAATGACAATCAATACAGTAGTCATATTTCAATTAGTAACTTCATAGATACAGATCAACTTTTACTTTATAGGGATACTGAAGAGTAGGCTGTTCAAGTTATGAAGCTGGTTTCCCAAAAATTATATGAGACTGCCACTTCATATGAAGACAAACAACAATATAAGCATTACAAGGGGAGAGTATCAACAAGACCCAAGCTAGTGATGTTATACAACCATAAAACAAAAACTACTGTGAAGACAGTGGGAAGTAGCCTATATCAAAAGAATTTGAGATAAATGTTGGGGTTCAAAAAGAATCACAAATGAGTCCTTCATTTTCCTGAAGGCAGCTGCATGTTAAAAAGATGGAAGAGTAGGATAGTGAAATGTTAAATGGTTTGGCCATGTAATGAGAAGGGTTGAGAAACAGTTGGTCAGAAAGTAATAGATACTATGGACCTGTACGATGGCCTGGAATGATGAAAAAACATGATACATAAAAACCTCAACCTAGACCTAATGAGAATTCTAGCAGAAACTGCAGAGGAGAGATGACAACCAAGAGGTAATTTTGTATCTAACCCCATTAAAGGGTGCGCCGATTGCCGAATTTCGAGGAATTATCGATTTTTAGTTTTTTACAGTTTTGGACTGGTATATGTCTAAATAAACATGCCCTGAAATATTATTGCTAAAAAAAAATTTTAAGTGGATTTTTTTTTACATTTTTGTTCACTGCATTTACCAGCATTTGAGCAGCATTGAGCGAAAAATTGTCGCAAACATTCTGCATGACTTTTCAGGTGGAAGTGAGAAATATACTTTACTTTCCTACTAAAATACACATTATCTACAATAAAAACTGGCTTTCTCTCTCAAAAAATATAATATCAGAGTAAATACTGGTACGTATCTATGCATCTTGATATTACCCTGTGAGTGACACTGAGCGACAAACTGTCGTACAATGTTTGTATGACTTGCCAATTCTGGATAGTAGAAAGTGAGAAATTTACTTCAGTGTCCTACTAAAACTACCCATTTTCTATGATAAGAGCTTGTTCGTTCTCTAGAAAAATATCAAACAAAATATAAAAAAAAATAAATATATATATCTACATATCTTGATATTTTTAACTCATTATCACAGATGTACCATGCCAACTAGTATACATATATTTTATATTTATTGACATATTTTTACTGCGTATTTCTGGAAATATGAAATTATATAAGTATGTAACAGTTCCATACAGAGCGTCGGGTTTTACCAATAAATTATCTCGATTTGTTGTATAGTTTTGGTTCAAGTGATATCCTAGTGCTTTGTGACGTATTTCCTTTTCGGATTTTCGTACCGTGTAGTGCATTCATGCAATTCCATTGCCATAAGCAAAAGTACCGCCCTTATGAGGGAGAAATTTGAACGATTGCGTCTCTTAAGTTTGTTAGAAGAGAGGGACGAAGCAAACAGGAATTGTCTTGCCTGCTGGGATAGCAACAATACCAGAACGCCCACATCTAAGTAAGAGATTTGTTTTCCTGTCTTAGTGATATTCAAATTAGTGGCATTCTAATTAGTGATTACTATATTCCATAATATATTATATAATTATAAAAGACCACAAAGCTTGATTTTACTGCCAGTGAGTTGTCGTCTGACTCATGACTTGTGTAGGCTTGGTTGTCCAGCGTTTGTTTACTTTATCCTCGCAGTTGTTTGTTTATTTGCCTCTCCAATATCTGAATGGAAAACATGTACAACAGTGGTAGCGTATATAGGTTATGTAGAAAATTTACATTGATAGCATATATTTTTATAGGTTATGAGGAAAACTTTAGGGTGAGTGTGAAATGATGAGAACAAACCTTTCCTAGAATACCATGTCCTGGTCTAGCTTCATTAGGGCATTTATTTTTATAATTTATTTATTACGTAACAAATTCATAGTGATAGGACATATATATTCATATATATAATGTATATATATAAATATAAATATAATATATATATATATATATATATATATATATATATATATATATATATATATATATATATATATATATATATATATATATATATATACTGTATATATTATATATATGAATATCTTTTACTGTAATACAACAGTATATAATATAAATATAAAACAGGCCCTTAAACACTATTTGAATGTTGCAACCATATATTTTGAGCACTTCCTTCTGTGCCCCTGTTCACTGGTAAAATTTTGGGGAGGTGATATGTTACAGGAGTATATATACTGCCACATCTACATATTCTTTGTATATATACTCTTGTAACTTATCATGTGTCCATATTTTACCAGTGAACAGGGGCACAGAAGGAAGTGCTCAAAATATATAGCTGCCAAGTTCAAATAGTGTTTTATGGGCCTTTTTGTCTTCATGTGTATGTATATATATGCAAACTTTAGGTAACATATAAATCAAGAGAGAGCACATTTCTTTTCATCTGATTATACTGAAAATTTCAGGGCATATTTCTTATATGACAAAATAGTTGTTGTGCAAAAATCAGCCTTCTAACTGTCATAGTTATTACAAAATAACCATAAATTTGTTTTTCTTTTGCTGTGTTCTCAAAACTTACTTTTCAAAAATAAAAGCTTATAACTCCAAGAGGACTGAATCAAATTCAATCAAACTTTTGTACAGTGTATATAGTATAACTATATATCTTGATTTCATACAAGGGAAATTTATTTTTAAGTGAAAAATTTTTTTTTGCATATTATTTTTGAAAAGTTTTGAAATCTTTTTGCCAAATGAAAAAAAACATTAATTTAGAAGTTGAATTTCTACATTTCCCATGTAGGAAATTTTCATTATTAGTTGAAGATTAAGTGGTAAAAATTTGAAGCAAATCCCTTCATTCATAAGGAAGCTATAAGCACTTACTTTATAATGGGGCCTTATGGAATCAGCGCTCCCCTTAAAGGGGAAAAAGTGACAAAAGTGTTTGTATTGATGATGAGGACAATGACAAAAGTCATGAATGTGGTAAAATAGATGCTGCAGGAGTGTTATGACGGTAAACACAGTACTGTGTATCCAATACAGCCTGACACAGTATCATAAAAGATGCTCAAGATTGTAAAATAGCCTATAGACTAGTCCTACACACAGTAAGGGCTTTTTGATGGCCAGAAATTGTAAGCAGCAACTGAGGAAGAAAGGGAAGATAGCCTAAACACTGCTGTGGTGGAAGGTCCAGCCTAAGAAATGAAGGAAAAACATAGCAACAACCTGGACAGAGCAGAAAGCAATTACTGACCTGCCAGTAAACAGCAACCTTAGTTTGCCTGGTATGAAGTTAGGTTATCATAAATTTGGCTCTGTCTGTGAGGGTTAACCTTATAGTAATTTTTTATACTGTATATTAATTTCTAACAAATTACATATGTCTAGGCCTAATTCTCTCTGCTATCTCATGTTTTATCCTCTTTCAACCACTACCTACAGTTTGAACCAACCACGGTTCTTTTGAAGATGTTTAATGTGGAGAATCCAAGTCTCGGATTACCAAGGTTGGGCTAACCTAGAACTAGACTTTGTAAAATAGATGGTAGAACTAAGCAATAGCTCCGCAAGGGGTATTACTTTGGAAACTTTTTTTTCCTATAGTATTCTGGTTGCTTACCAAGCATTTAACATTTTTTTTGTCGGTCAACTGTAATTAACCTCAGAAGTTGTATGCTGGACATCGTGGAATGCTATCACGCAAGTGCAGTGTTACAGGGGTGCTTTTGGTAAAAAGTAGTGTCCTTCATGGGGGGGGGGTGTCCAGGGAGCTCCACCCCCCGCCTAAGAAACACGGCCTACTAGGTTAGGGTGCATTAGGTTAGTATAGTTCCTTTTCTAATAAGTTTCCTTAGTCAATCCCTTCTTAAACATATGGCTCCTTAATGACTTGCACACGCACGGATCCAGTCCATAACAAAAACATGGTAGTCCAGTCTTTCGCCCAATGTTTTCCCCCACCCAAAACCCTGTGTTCCTAAAGTTCCCCAAACATGTTGGAAAAAGTAAGTATAGCTTAGTTTTACCAGACCACTGAGCTGATTAACAGCTCTCCTAGGGCTGGCCCGAAGGATTACACTTATTTTTTGACGTGGCTAAGAACCAATTGGTTACTTAGCAACGGGACCTACAGCTTATTGTGGAATCCGAACCACATTATAGCGAAAATGAATTTCTATCACCAGAAATAAATTCCTCTAACTCTTCATCAGCCGGCGGCGGAATCGAACTCCGGCCCATCGAATGACGGTCTGAAGCTCAACCAACTCGGCCAACACATGTTGGGTAGATATGAGGTTAATAATAACTGACCGACAACAAACACCACCACCTCCTTCATCAGCATCACTAAAAGTATAGGAAAAATCAATTTTCAAGTTAACAGTCCGTGTGGAGCTGTTCCTTGGATTTACCAGTAAAATTTCACAAGTTGCCAATAAGACTCCTGCCCGTCATTTTTTCATGAAAAACCCAAAATGGTTTTTCATGCAAAATTGGCTAAGAAATGATAGCCTAGGGCACCAAAAGAACCTAAAAATACCAACCTAACGCAACCTAGGGGTTTACTGGTTAGAATTTTGCCGTATAGCTATGGAGGGGGGCTGGTATTGCCTTACCTTACAAGTTGGAATAATGTGATTAATTCTTTGGTAGATCTAAGCCGGCTGTCCGCAATGAGCTACGCTATGGCAGTTAACGTTTTTCTATAGAACTTTACCTGATGAACAAGATTTTAAAGTAATGTGTTGGTGGTCAAACGTAATTAAGCTGTAAATTACCTTAGAACTGTAGCCGATGGTAAAGGGGACCCGTTGAGAATCGGGGTTTTGGGTGTGGTAAAACCCTTTTGAGAATACCTAACAGTAAGGGGGACCAGTTGGGAATTCAGGGTTTTTGGTGGGGTAAATAACTTGGAAAAAGGTTGGGTACCTTATTGCTGTACGTCCTGTTATACATGTCATTTGGAACACAAAAAACAAGCGTAAAAAGAAGGGCGAATAAATGGATGGTGGGAGCCATTCCAAAAGCACTTTTCATTACTAGTACTGCTGATTCTAAGCCTTAACACGCATGCGCTAGCTTTCAGTTCGCCAATCAGCCGGTTTTCTGCACTTAGCGAAAGACTGGCAATTGACGTTTTCCTCTGTTATTTTACTTCCTGATCAAGAATTAAAAGTAATTACCTCTTGCCAGAACATACGAGCTTGCCAGAATCTTTAAAAATGCAGATAAGGTGCGCAGCACTGTTCTGCCACGGCGACCTATAGAGGCCACCCAAGTTGAAAGCGGAAATGGTAATGTTTTGTTTCCCATTTACGAAAGCTTCAAATAGTGTGCAATGGAGCTAGACTATGGCAATTGACGTTTTTCTATGTTATTTTACTTGCTTAACAAGAGTTTAAGGTAAAATTTTGCCAGTCGGCTGCTGCTAAACTGTAATTTATCCTCGAGCTGTGTGCGACCCACTGTTACAGATGTGCAGTTTTCAAGGGTCAATTACATTTTAGTTACAGCCAACCGCCAAAATATTATTTTAAATTCTAATTCAGCAGGTAAAATAACATAGGAAAAGGTCAATTGCCATAGGCTAGCTCACCGTGGACAGCCGACTTAGGATTACCAATTTTTTATTTATCATCTGTGCATAGTGTTTATGGGGCTCAAAATAACGAGAATGAAAAGCTCTTTTGAAAAATGTAAGTTACAATTTCATAGCTTGTAGCCTGTTGGCGACTTAGAAAATAGCTTAATACCAATTTACCAAACAGACCTTACTGCACCCTGAAAGGTGGCCAGCAGGATAGCTTAATTAGGCTATATAAAAGCTATTAAGTAATTTATGAACAAATATATAGACCTAATACTGTTCTGGTTTTTTCTGGATCATTCCTGTTGGTGTAGCCAAATCCACCTGTTTTAGTTCCCTATCCACTGATCTGATTTTTGGGTTACCAAAACTGGGGTCACAATTTTTTTCCTTATTCCTGTACCGGTAGCCTAATTAGCGGTAATTCTAAGCCCGCTGTCCGCGGTGAGTTAGACTGTGGCAATTGGCGTTTTTCTATGTTATTTTACTTGCTTTACAAGAATTTAAAGTAATATTTTGTTGGCCGGTTGTAACTAAACTGTAATTGACCTTTGAAGACTACAAGACTTGAATTACCTAACGCAGGGTAGGTCTGAGGTGGCATTCTGTGGCAAGACCACCCTCCCACCTCCATAGCTAATACGGCAAAATTGTAACCAGTAAACACCTCTAGGGTACGTTATGTTGGTATTTTTAGGGGTGTTAACTGGTTACAATTTTGTCATATTAGCTATGGAGGGTGGGGGCTTGCCATGAATGCTGGCTTAGTCCTACCCTGCGTTAATTCAAGTCAATCGTAGTCTTCAAAGGTCAATGACAGCTTAGTTACAGCCGGCCGACAAAATATTACTTTAAATTCTTGTAAAGCAAGTAAAATAACATAGAAAAACGTCAATTGCCACAGTCTAGCTCACTGCGGACAGCCGGCTTAGAATTGCCAAATTCTTGACTGGACATAAGTATATCTTAGTTTAACCAGACCACTGAGCTCATTAACAGCTCTCCTAGGGCTGGCCCGAAGGATTAGATTCATTTTAAGTGGCTATGAATCAACTGGTTACCTAGCAACGGAACCTACAGCTTATTGTGGAATCCGAACCACATTATGACGAGAAATGAATTTCTATCACCAGAAATAAATTCCTCTAAATCTTCACTTGACTGGGCATAAATAGACGGTGTTTGTCATGCTGTAAAGGTGAAATATTTTGAAAAATTTTACGTCTTTTATTTATGTTTTTACTCAGAATTGCCCCACAGCCTACCTAACACTGACGACGGGCCTAGGGCCCCAAAGGAAAGAGGTGGTTGGTCTGTTCATCACCGCAGATAGACCTGCCGTCAAGCCAAATTGAATTTTACTGTCAAGGTGAACTAAAATTACAATGCAACGTTATAATGATACTAATAGCAGTGGTTAGGACAAGGCCCGTTTAGTCAGTGGGTGGGGTGTGTCGGGGGACCAACTTCTTTAAAATTAATACGAGCTCTCTTAATTCACTTCCGCTCAATAGAAATCACTCAGCATGAACGTCACACTAGACTTACCTGCACAATAACATTGTGGAAGCAGTACAAACCACAGTAAATATAAGTATCTTAGATTATACATTTTCAAATCCTCATTTACACGCACACCCAGGTAAAACATCAACGACAAACAGGGAGCTCCTGTAACCACTGAAATCTACCTTCAGTAATGAGGAACATAGTTTAAGTAATGTCTTAGCTTTCAACTGCCATAGACTCTGAGTACTGTTTATCCTTAACTATGAAATTAAACAGCATTTCAAATTATTTATTTTCATATGTTGGTATTTTAATGATAAATACAAAAATAAATTATTTAATCTTAAAAAACGTTGCATACATTTGAAGAAACTATGAGTCTCCGTTTATCAAACCTCAGTAAATTTCTGTATCATTCCATTAATATGTAATATAACAGAAAGCAAATCATATCGACACAAGGAATAATAAAACTGCATTTAACAGAGACTGACCAATGATTAATGTTGGAAACAATACTTTACATTTGAAGATTTATTTGTTTTGCGCCGTAGAATATTGTCTTCTTAAACAAGCCAAACATATGACGTCATGTGGACTTGCGACACAACATAATACCTTTAGCATACGTAGATTTTACATGCCGTGGTATCATTTATGGTAGTTGCATATGTCAAAGTACGTAAATATGACTAACATCATACTCACTGTTATCGCATTTCAGTCTAATTAGACTAATATTTTCGTTCTCTTAAGTTAGTAATAAATGACGCATAGCCTGACGCTTACAGTCCCATCAGAATTATTGAGTCACCAAAGATGCTGATCGTCTTTGTACATAAGGCATTTTATGAATAAAAATTTAAAGTAAGTTATACAACTTCTAATGCGATTTCATTTGATTGATATATGTCGAATGATGATTACATGAAATTTATTTCACCATCCCTTGTCAATTAGAAATCGGAAATTCGGCCAGCAGACAGATGTAAGATGAAACAACTATGTCTTGCAAGTTTCAAAGCAATATAGCCTATACTGTATACTAAAATCATTCACTAAGAGGAACGTGCAGATTATCCCAATAAAATATATAATAATGCGTGAAAATCTGGAACCAACTAACATAAATAATTTTAAAATTTTGTGGAAAAGCTCTAACATAAGAACCCTCGACTATCAGAACCAAGTGACAGTAAAAATAACGAGTAAAAAATGTAAAAAAAAATGCGCAAAAGTTTCTTCGTCGCGACCGAGTGTTCTGGACAGAGTATAATGCTGTATGAAACTCTCAGCCACGGACCGTTGGTGGCCTGTGTTGTTTGGCCTGAGGCTAGAGGGCTGCAATTTGGTATGCTGGATGACTGGAGGGTGTCTCGACAAAATCTTCAGCAGGGGTTTTGCCAAAATAAAGCTCCTATCTAGTTGGTTTAAAATATCACTAGAATTAGCGAGCGTGATGATTTTTAATTGAAAAGTGCTTTTATCATTTCGTTTGTTATATGTCTGTTATTCTTGGAAAGTGTAGGCTATGTAAGTTGCTCTTTTAGTTAACTAAAATTTTGGATCTGAGAAACATGCTTGTAGTGAACGTGACTGTAAATTTGGGAATTTGGAAATTTCTGGAAAGAACGCGTGCAGCAACGCTGCAGAACACTCCATGTTCACTCTCCCTCTAACGACGGCGACCTTCAGATGCGTAGCAGGTGTTTTCTTAATTGGAATGCCGGACACTGGCTAGATCTTGCTTGAAACAATGGGTTGTTAGTAGCTCTGTATAAAAGTGCCCGACTTGCGCGATGTTCAAAGTGAATACGAGGAAGAGGAAGGAAAAAGAGAAAATAAATACTGCAGAAATTAAATCAAGTATAGGAAAGATCAAACTATCATACAAACATTATCTCATTGCTCTGGGGAAGTTGATGATGAAGAAACTTGCTGTGAAATGTGTGATGCATGGTTCCTCTATGAATGTTCAAGTATCGAGGTCAGATACACACCCATACATCGGAGTGACAACATATTGTACATACATAATAAATACAAGAGGCCTGAACAAAGAACTCACAAAAAACTCATTGAAGATGAACTTGAAGAAATGAAAGAAAACAGACGTAATGATCAACATAGATGAAATCCAAAACAAAATTGACAATGTTGATAAAGATGTAATGTAAAGACCATGGCAAACATGGACAAAACTTATGGTGAATCACTAAAGACAAAAAAAAAAGTGCTTCTGATCAAATCTACAAACGAAGAGAGCACAACAGCAAATGAAAATAGACAAGTTATGAGTAAAATAACGACCCCAGTTGAACAGGTTAAAACAACAAGAGATGGACACTTATTTGTAAGATTTCCAGACAGGAAAAACTTAGAAAAGGCAAATATGGAGATTCAGGAAATCAGTAATATATCAGTAAATGAGAATGGTAAACTTAAATCAAAACAGTAAATGAGAAGGGTAAACTTAAACCAAAAATAAAAGTCGTCTATGTCCCAAAGGATGAAGATGACATTGTCGATAACATTGTAAAGAAAAATCCTTGGACAGGTAGCCTCATTTCTGAAAATGACGACCCGAAAATTGTAAAGGAAATGCTAATAGATGCTTATTTCTAAGGTTTAAACGTTAAATACGACCCTAATCATGCTCCCAAATTATTAAGCTAACTTTTAAATGAAATTAAAGTTCCTGTAATTTCATTTAAAAGTTAGCTTAATACATTATCCTTAAAAATATAAATAAATGGTTGACATAAAAATAGAGTTGGAAGAGAATTTCTGGCTCTCTCCCCTTCCGACCGATCTATTTTTAGAAGTCTTCTCAACCTCTGTTTAATAACTTCTTTATTCTACATCTCTTTCTCTTTGTTCTGAAATGCTTTTTCATGAATAAACAGTGTTTTTAATTTAGACTAATACAACCCTTAGTTATTATGTCCCTATGTTTTAAAATGTATTTGCCACACTAGCATCATTGGACGAGTGGGTTCCGTTCTAGCACTCTGCTGGCCGCGAGTTCGAATCTCCGACCAGCCAATAAAGAATAAGAGGAATTTATTTCTAGTGATAGAAATTCATTTCTTGCTATAATGTGGTTCGGGTTCCACAATAAGCTGTAGGTCCCATTGCTAGGTAACCAATTGGTTCTTAGCCATATAAAATAAATCTAATCCTTCAGGCCAGCCCTAGGAGAGCTGTTAATCAGCAGCTCAGTGGTCTGGTTAAACTAAGGTATACTTGACATGACTTGCCACACTAACATATTTACACTTAGTAGACGGTAGGCTAGGTAAAATTGGATCAATTTAAACTATCTACTGTACAGATAAAGATGTACAGAGAAATAAGTTGTAAAAATGTGTGAGCACTAACTATGAACTAGAGAGAGAGAGAGAGGTATGGGTTGTCCTTACTTAGGAGAGTGAAATTATTTATCAGTTATCACGGAGACAGAGAATAACACATGAGAGAGAGAGAGAGAGATTGTCCTTACTTGAGATATCAAGTTAAATTATTTATGAATTGTTACGGAGACAGAGAGAATAACATGAGAGAGAGAGAGAGAGAGAGAGTTATTTTTACGTTAGATATCAAAAGATGGAAATTCAGTATTAAACTAACTTTTAAAGGAAATTAAAGTTACTGTAATTTTATTTAAAAGCTAGCTTAATACATTACCCTTAAAAAAAGAAATAAATGGCTGATGTAAGAATATAGGAGAGTGAAGATTAATATATAATTTGTCTCTCCCCCATTCCACTGATCTATTTTTAGAAGTCTTCTAAACCTCATTTTTAAAAACTTTTTTATTCTGTCTCTTTCTCATTGTTCTGAAATGCTCTATGTCTCTATGTTTTAGAATGGCACATTTACAATTTGTAGAAGGTACAGGTAAAATTAGACCAATTTAAAATTATCTACTGTACAGGTAAAGACATACAGAGAAACAGTAATATGTAGGTTGTGCTAATTATGAATGAGAGAGAGAGAGATAACAGTTGTCCTTACTTAGGAGAGTAAAATTTTCTGTGAATTACTGCAACAATAGAGAGAGAGAGAGAATTACATAAGAAACCTTTGACCTGCTAATCAGCAACACTCCACCTCCTTGTCATGTTAAAGTGACATGTCTGACAGCTTTGCTTTCGAGCTTCTTCTCAAAAGATGAGGGAAAGATATGTTTGTTTTTATTTACAAATTTGTAATTACATATTATTATTATTAAATTATTATTAATTACAGTTTTTATTATTATTATTATTATTAAATCTTATTAATATTTGAAAATTAGTACTTATTATTAGGTAAAAATTTATTTATCATACAAAACAAATAAACATATACATGTGCCATAAAAATTCTCTCATCTCAGTGAATGAGAGAAAAGAGAGAGAGAGAGAGAGAGAGAGAGAGAGAGAGAGAGAGAGAGAGAGAGAGAGAGAGAGAGATTATTACTTTTATTATTTAATGTTATTTACTTTACACATAAAAGCTTGAAAACTTATAAATTACATAAAAAATTAAACATAAACACTTTTGCAGGGTTTCTCAGTATTCGCAAACGTTCTTCTGTCTGTGAAAAACTCATGTATGATAATTAGTTAGGTTCCAATGAAAAGTTTAGGTGTCTGTGAATTTGCACAACTCGAATTGCTCAAAATCGGGGTATTATTGTATTGGTCTTCAATTGCTCTGATTTAGGTTCAGAGGCTACCATTCATTTTAGAACAATTAATTAAGACTATTGTGAAGTTCAAGAAGACAGGTCTGGGTATGAGTGATTTATTTCTCGGAAACCAGGTATACATTGAGGAATGCGGACGGAAAGGAAGTGACTGACCTGCGGATTCCCATGTCACGCGTTTGGACAGAATTTGTGTTTACTAGATGACATATAAATGAGAATAACTTATGTTACAATAAACATACAAAGTAGTTACATACATCGGCAGAAAGGCCGGACAATAATGCGTATGGAGAAATACATAAAAAATATGAAATAATAACAGGTAATATACATGGCATGATTAATGCAGAAATGAAGAGTCTTTTGAGCCTTTACAAGTACTCCCCCACTAAGACAATGATTACAGAGATAATTATTGGATGATATGAACATTAATCACGGAGGTGCTGGGGGAGCAGGAGGCGACCCCTTCTCTTTGAGAACTGTGGGCGGGGGCAACGTCAACTGCTGGATCTGCCGCAGCGCTGCCTCTGGGCCACAGGTATGTCTGTGGGCGTGTTTTGAGGGGGGACCCTGGGACATCTGCCTGCCTCCTCCCAGATTTCACTGTCCAAAAGGAATGCTGGTTTCAGCCTGTCAATGGAAACCCAACCCAGGCCACGGACATCGATGAGATACACCTTGGGGTCATGTCGATGACTGAAACTCCCTAGGGCCTGGTCAAGGGCGATTACGGTGTCTATCCTGATGAAGACGTAGGTGCAGGAATTGTTCCAAGCAGCGGATGGGGGTTCCGTTTGCGGCTACCAGGAAGTCAGCTGTCCGGGCATAGTCCTCCTCTGATGGTGGAAACATCAACTACCCGTTGCCAGCAGGCGCCGCTTGATATTCGTCTCTGATGAGAAAACCTGCTTTACTTTTCCACTGCTGTTACTTGTGCCTCGTTTTTTGTGAAGGAACAGGGGTTCTGCAGTTCCTGGTGCTGGGGCCAAATCTTCAGTGGAAATAGCACCATGCCAGGTTCATCCATGTCCTCTGCTCCTGGTTCTTCCACGCCCTCTGTTGTGGGTTCATCCACGCCCTCTGCTCCCTTGGCAGTGCTCTCCTCCTGTAGATTGCGTTTGTTTCTCTGGGGTCAGTGTCCTCTGACGTCAGGCTACAGGCTGTGAGGGCGGCGACATGCTTGGAGGCCTTAGTGGCTTCTGAACCTAGGTGACGCCATGGGAAGGGCGTCTGCAGATCACAAAAGGCGCCAAGAATATTGCTCTTGTCAGGCTGATTTCGCTTTCTGTGCCCATTTGCGTCAATGCCTGAAGTGTTACTCCCGCAGTTCATGTTTCCCAGGGGCTGGGTCAATAGGTTTAGGGATCTCTGCACTCTCTCAAGGACAGGCATTGTATCAGCTTGTCTTGCAAGGCTTGTATGTGACCTTGTCTGGCTGTGAGTCAAGCCATGGGGTGATCTTGTTAAAGGCCTCTTCAGGTAGGATCATCATGGTAACGTCTGCCTTGGTGTTCTCGTCTGTGATGCGTGCCACGTGGAAGTGAGCATCTGCACACAGAAACCAAGATGCTGTGTTCTGGCGCGAAAACGGGGGGAGCTTTACCGCATCTGGCTTTGCAGGCTAAAGGGGCACCCAGACGATTTCCATGCTTTCAGATTGCGATTGTAATTCAGACTCTGCCATCTTTATTTTCACACACCAAAACACGATTACACTCTGTTTAGTCCACTAATGGTATTAGAATTCGAGTGATCGACGTGAGTCGTGAATGGCGAGGGCCAAACCATTTGAAATGCCAGAATGCTGAACTTGCGGGATGACTTATTAGGAAACATGGGGTTCCTCTGAGGAAGAAGAGGCCTAGACTTTCTGTTTTGAGTCCATTAAACTGTTCCTGTTGCCATATTTAGTCCGTTAATGGCGGGCCAAAACCGCATGGTTACATGTCAATCCTCGGGTCACCAGTTGTGAGGTTCAAGAAAACGGGTTTTGAGTTATTTCTCACCAGGTATAATTGAAGAATGTACAGAAAGGAAGTTGACCTTGGATTCCCATGTCACAATTTGGACGAGAATTTGCGCATTAGAAGACATATAAATGAGAATAATTTGCAATAAACGTACAAAGTAGTTACATACATTGGCAGAAAAATGTACAATAATCGTATGGAAAGATATAAAAATATTTAACAACGGATACATGACGTGATTAATGTAGAAATGAAGAGGTGTTTGATGCCTTTACACTATGTATAACAATTCAAGACTTGGTCTAAGCTAAATAAAAGTGTACCACATAATAATCTTAGGCCTATTCTTAGCTGGAACTGGTACTTGAGGTCGAAGATGGACGAATCTTCATCTTGAGGTTAAGGCTGAGGAATGGAAAGTCTGACTCCTGCGGTTTCTTTAATGCTCCTTGGTTTTTAACAGTAGGTGGATACATTGTGAAAGGAACTTACTCCTAGTATTCCTTCTATAATTGCTCCTTCTAGAACTGGTTCCTAAACTGGTTCTTATGCTGGTGCCCTGTAATACAAACTTTCATTTAGGAAAATCTTCATTTGAACAGCATGCAGCCTTTAGCCTGATATACTGTAATGCCTAACTTAACTGTTACCCAGCAAAATTAGCCAATGATGCATAATGTAAGTAGAATTTTCACTCAAGATTTAAATTGACATTTTATAAAACAAAGAATATCACACATCTTGGCATACGTACAGAGGTACAATTGCAATCACATGCAAGCTCAACATGGTGCAACTTACATAACAGTACCAGAACAATTCTTGGTAATTTGATGTTACATCACGGTAAAAATACAAAGGAACACTAGTTGTAAAGACGGGAGATTGATTTTACTGCCTAGGTGTTGACTGGTTTATTAGTAGTTCCTTACTGAATAAATGTACAGAATCTTCGATGTTGTTATTGGCCCATGCGAGTGGAAAAGTAGCGTCTACACACAGACAAAACAAAATACAGGTAAAGATTCAGACATCTGTGTTTGTCGGCAGACAAGCAGGTGGCGATATTGATAGACATAATAAACGTACAATGTTAAAACATACATCAATGGAAAGGCCAAAATCATTCAGACAGATTAATGAATACAATGCAGTAGCATAATATATGTGAAATGGCAAGACGTTTGGTGTCTTCAAAACAGAAACATACATACAGTTTGATACAGAAGATTCGGTGGAACATTATGAGTACATGATTAGAATGCTTGCATGACAATGCAAGTAATGGTGATTGTCCATAAATCAAGACAATAATGGTTAAGAAACAGACGGAAATATTGTATGGTTTTCACGTTCCATCAGAAAAGAAAACTTGCTCTTGTTCTGTCTTGTCCCCTCCGATGGATGACAAACACACGAACACACGTGTGTTTAGAAGAACTGTTGGGGTAACGGCTCTTACAACACTACCCCCACAAGCAAGGCACTGATGCAGAAATCGTTTGCTGACAATTGTATTGGCTTGAAGGGCTTGGGCTTTTCAGAAGGCCAGCGCTGGCCGGCAGGAACTCGAGGAGGACAGTAGTGGGTTGAAGGGTGACGTCGGATGATCCTTTGGTAGCCAGCTGGAGAGGGGGACTGCTGAAAGGTTGATCCTTAAGGTAGCCGGAAAAAGGATGACGGCTGATCCTTGGTAGCCAGCTCGAGGGTTGGCAGCAGGTTGAAGGATGACATTGGCTGGTCCTTCGTTGGTCAGCTCATCCGGTTAGGGTTTCCTGGAGGAGGCGTCCAGGGCTCGGTGGTTTTCAGCTCGGAGGGTCGGACATCTACTGAGAACTCGGGAACGGCGGGAAGCAGCGAGGTGGCAAAGGGTCTGTTAGTCTAATCTTGGGTCCCATCCTACCTAACCCGGGATCACCAGTGTAAAGACAGGAGATTAATTTCATACTGGCTAGGTGTTGACTGGTTTATTAGTAGTTAATAAATGTACAGAATCTTCGATGTTGATTGGCCCATGGAATGGAAAAGTAGCATCTATCTGACAAAACAAAATAGAGGAAAGATTCAGACATCTGTGTTTGTCGGCAGACAAGCAGGTGGCGACCGATAACATAATAAACGTACAATGTTAAAACACATCAATGGAAAGGCCAGGAAATTCTATATATAATTGCATGAGATTTGTAAAGTCACCACATTTGGCCAGGGTATGTTTTCTGCCATTAACTAAGTCTCCGCTGAGCATGTTTTCTTTGGTGACTTCCCATTTCTTCAAACTCAATTAGTCACCCAAAACGTGCCAGGTCACGCATTTTTAACCATTTTTACTTTATACGTATTTATACAAATGTCTTGATTGTGTATCATATGTTTCTTCATTCACAGTGAAGACTCCATACTGAAGTTCTGTATGTTTTGATTGTAAACTGTTCACTGCATATTATTGTTTATTGTTTTGACCTAGGTCACAGTCAATTCCATTGTCTTTTCGCGGGTGATGCCAACATTCAATCTGAATAAAGTAGCAGTAACTTTTACCTTCAGACACCTTTACAGATTCGAGACAGATTAATGAATACAATGCAGTAGCATAATACATGAAACATACGTTTGGCGTTTACAAACAGAAACATACATGGAACATTATGAGTACATGAAGATGCTTGCATGAACATTATGAGTAGTGGTGATTGTACATAAATCAAGACGACAATGGTTAGGGAGAAACAGACAGAAACATTGTATGGTTGAAGTCGCGTTCCGTCAGAGAAAGAAAACGAGATGCTCTTTTTCTGTCTTGTCCCCTCTGATGGATGACAAACACACGAACACACATGTGCATTTGGAAGAGACAGCGTTGGGGTGATGGGCTCTTACATAGTAAGTGCTATGGCAACATGTACATTATAAACTAAGACAAGTGCATACCTTTCACAAGGGAGAAATATGGCGTTTCAAAAGGAAAACAAGGGGAGCTAAAGTCCTTTTCCATCACAGGTCATCGTACACGTCTTGAACAGTGTGATTGGAGCTTACTCAACTATGCACTTAGTCACATTTATGCACTTAGCTATGCACACTCGATCATAGACAACCACAACTTCGAGTGGTTCACTTAACGTCTTGAAAAGATGAAAACCAATTCGTTTTTCCAGTCCAATTATCAAGGGTATTGTCATTAATTTAAATGAAGGATTTCCATCATTACAGTGGGAACCAACAACTGCCCTTGCCCTCATAGCCAGGCAGATTGACTTGCCCATGGGAGCCAATGGCTGCCTTTCATCACCAGTGCAGCCACTGGTGGGAGCCAATGGCTGTCCTTCAATATGGCAGGCAGATGAACACTCCTGGTATGAGTCAGTGGCTGTGCCTCCACACCTGGGGTATGATGTGTTGCCATATATAAAACATACTACAATTCTCCATTCTTACCTGCAAGGTAAATATGATGGTATTTAGTATTTGAGGTGGAAATTGCCATACTCATTACAGATCTCCGAGGATGAAGGGCGATAATAAAGTGATATCTTCCAGCTAGTGTTTATTTGCTGTACTACATTTAAGAAGGCAGTAAGAGTGTATACAAAATACAAAAAGCATATATAATGGAATCATAACAAACACATGAGCATCGGAGCTCGATACATAGTAAGGAATTATATTCTACAAACATGAGGTAGAATTTACAGGATCAAAGCCTGTATGTTGGATTTGATACTAACACAATAATAATTTATTATACTTTCACTCACTGATGGCTCGGATTGCGCCACTGCATAAATCCCGTAGCCCATCAACCCAATGGCCTGAAAAAACCCTAGAGGTTCAGTAGGAGAATCGGCACCAGCCCTCCAGCTGGGAAGTTAAACAGTGGGCCTAGCGGCACACTGGCCACATGTCATAGGCATTGGGACCTGTCCCACACTGGCTGTCTGCCTAAGAAACAGGAGATCAGCACCTGCCCTACGAGCCTACAGAGGCCCAGGAGGACTTTAACTTTTAACTTATACTCTAAAGCATGACACAACATCTAGCCATAGCTTTGAACTGAACATGTCTACAGAAGGTGTTATATAATATGTCTTGCACTTATGTTAAGGCATACATGACAGTCTCCTTCCCCTTTACATGTGACTAAGAAACACAACTGTTTCTCAACACTTACAAATCTAATCTTTCAGGAGGTTTTCCCCTACTCATTCTGTTAGGGAGTACTGGAGGTGTGTTCTGAGCTGTTGTAAGATTGCCCTCTATATTTACAGTTGGTGGTTCATCTTGGCGAGCAGTTTGCTCATCTGAATTAATTAAGTTTGAGGTATTTGAAACTTGTACTTCTGTATTATTTGTACTGAATGACTGCAACTGATCAACACGACGCTTTACAATCTTTCCACCAACATTAACATCACAATGTAAATTTCCTATCTTCCTGACAATTTCTCCTTGTACCCATTTTTCTTGTGTATTGTATGATCTTACCTTGACATAACTTGAAGGAGTGAAATGTCTTACCTCAGGAATTTTTTTTACTTGATCATAACCTTTCTGTTCTAATCAACTGACTCTGCAAGCTAGGATACATAAGATTTAACTTATTCTTGATCCTCCTCCCCATCAACAAATATGACTGTGTTACACCCGTAGTACTATGTATGGTTGTTCTGTAGGATAATAGGAACTTTGTAATATGAGATGCTACATTACCACTTTGCTTGTCTACACTTTATATTGTGTTTGAAAGTTTGAACAAATCTTTCTGCCTCACCATTCGTTGATGGATGGTAAGTTGCTGATAATGTATGTTGTATAGGCTACCATTCACATTCAGAAATTCTTTAAACTCCTGTGAAGTAAACTGTGGACCAATGTCCGTCACTATTCTTTCTGGCAAACCATGCGCTGCAAAGATTTAAATGAATGATTTTATAGTTACTACCGATGATGTTTGCATTGGTATAACTTCTGTCCACTTACTACAGTATATGCATCTACCAATATCAAATATGAGTATGTAAGGAAGGTATTGAGTGACAAACTGGCTGGGTGTTGTCTAGTTTATTGGTGGTTCCTTACTGAATGAATGTACATGTTGTTGTTGTTTTAGATTTAGCTGGCCTTGTGCCAGCACGGGCTCTTGCTTCTAGAGCAGCCCGTAACTATATGTTGATGATGAGTCTGTGAGATGGGTAGGTTAATGAAAACTTTATTATGATACATGAAAGTGATTTTGGTGGGGGTGAAATTTTGAAATGAAAGGTTTAACAGGCAAGGTTGCAACCTCTTTGAACCCTAAGGTACCCATCAGATGAGGATAAAAGTATAGCAAAGTGTTGGCTAGTGGGAGAGGCCAACAGATGGAAAAAAGGAAGAATTGAGTAGTAGGCACAGGTAGCTGTATGTTAGTTCTGGTGATCCAAAGCCATATTCCTTGTCCGGTCCTAATTCTTGTGTCTGTATGTGTTTGTGTATTTGTTGGGTGTTGATTGTGATGGATGGAATGATAGGGAGGGTGATTTCTAAAGTCAGCATTTAGAGATGATGTTGTCTGGAGTCTGATTAAGAATAGGGAAGGAAAGTGGGTGGTTTTAAGGTATGGATTCTTTAGAGTTACCTTGGTGGTAGGAGCATAGAAGCCTGAAATTTGAATGTACAGATTCTTCATTTATTGTGGCTGAGTGCGAGCATGCAAAAGTAGTTTCTACACACAGACAGGGCAAAACAAAGGTTATGTTTCGGACATCTGTGCTTGTGGACAGACAAGCAGATGGCGATTGTGAGAGACATAATGAACGTACAATGATAAAACATATATCAATGGAAAGGCCAGAAAATTCCACTTATGGACATTTGCACGAGATTCGAGACAGATTAATGAATACAATGCAGTAGTATAATATATGTGAAATGGCGAGACGTTTGGCGTCTTCACAAACAGAAACATACATACAGTTTGACACAGAAGATTCGGTGGAACATTATGAGTACATGATTGGAATGCTTGCATGGCAATGCAAGTAGTGGTGATTGTACATGAATCGAGACAACAATGGTTAGGGAGAAACAGACCGAAATATTTATGGTAGAAGTTGTATTCCTTCGAGCAGTCCCCTCCAGCTGACGCACGGTAGGGAGAGAGAGAAAGCGGGATGCTTTGTTTTGTTTGCGTCCGTTGGATGATTCACATGCCCGTAGGATCGCAATGCGGTCACTTACAAGTATCCTAAACATGGACCTGCAAAATCTATATGCACACGTTGCCACGGGTATCGGGGTAATTCCCATGGGTGCATTCTTGTTTGTTTTGGATTATTCTGTCACAAAGCACAATTCATACACTTCTTAATCATATTTTCAAAGTTCCTATTAACACCTGGTCACCAAACATAAGTTCTAACAATTGACTTGAGTCACACTATATTGGTGGTCTGCAATATTTCTGATAAAACTCTACTTCTTAGTGCATTTGGAATCACGACTCTTGATCCTCACAGAATACAATCTTGTATGACACTCAGTTCATTCCAAATCTCTTTGTATGGTTTACAATGGACACCATCTGCACAAATATCTCTGCCATTTATTAGACTCTGTACTACTTTTGTGAGAACTGTACTGGTTCTTTCTTTGTACCTTAGCACCAGTTATATGCAGAAATTAACAGAATACTTTTGTGAGGGACCGCATACAACGCGGTCTTATGGGCGCACGTACGTGTGTCATCCATTGGACAAAACAAGAAGACAAAGCATCCCGCTTTCTCTCTCTCCCTTCCATGCATCTACCAAACAATATTCCTGTCTATTTCTCTCTAACCATTGTTGTCTCGATTCATGTACAATCGCCACTACTTGCATTGCCATGCAAGCATTTCGATCATGTACTCAAAATGTCCCACCAAACCTTCTGTGTCAAACATTATGTATGTTTCTGTTTGTGAAGACGCAAAACGTCTCGCCATTTCACATATATTATGCTACTGCATTGTATTCATTAATCTGTCTCGAATTTCATGCAAATGTCCATATGTGGAATTTCCTGGCCTTTCCATTGATATATGTTTTATCATTGTACGTTTATTATGTCTCTCACAATCGCCATCTGTTTGTCCACAAGCACAGATGTCCGTAACATAACCTTTGTTTTGCCCTGTCTGTGTGTAGAAACTACTTTGCGGCTCGCACCAACCAGTAACAACTCCGAAGACTTTGTACATTTATTCAGTAAGGAACCACCAATAAACTAGGCAGCACCCTGCCAGTATGTCACTTAATACCATCCTTACACTTTCATTATGTTCTTCTGGTGCTTTGTCTACAGGCAATCTCGACAAAGCATCTGCATCACCCATCTTTGATGTTGGTCAATACTCTATGTTATAGTCACACGCAGCTAATACTATTGCCCAACGTTGTAGTCTATAAGCTAGTAACGTAGGTAAGCTTGCTTTTGGACCTAAAATCATCAACAATGGTTTGTGGTCTCTAACTAGCGTGAACTTTTTCCTACCATTGAGATACATCTGGAACTTTTTTTACGCCATAGCCTACACTAGTGCTGATGATTCCTTTTCAATTTGCGAGTAGTTTCTTTCTGCTTTGTTTAATACCTTAAGAGGCAAAAGCAATAGGTTTTTCTGTACCATCTGGCATTACATGTGCTAGTACTGCACCTAAACCCATGTTTGAGGCGTCACAAACCAACTTTACTGGCAAATCCATTTGATAATGTACTAGGAACGTGGGTGAAGCCACTTCTGCTTTGATTCTTTCAAAGGATTTTTGTCATTCCTTTGTACAATTCCATTCAACATCTTTGTTCAGCAAATTATATAATGGGTGAACAGTTGTTGCTAAGTTCTGAATGAAATTTCCATAAAATGTTACTAAACCTAAAAATGATTACCAATGCCTTTACATTTTCTGGTACCTTTGCTGACTGTATTGCATTTACCTTATCTTTTGTCGTGTGAATATCTTTACTATTTACGATGAAGCCCAGATACTCTGCTGAGTCAACTTTTAAAATACATTTACTCTTGTTGACTTTGATATGTTCCTTCGGTTTCTTTAGAAATGCACGTAACCTTTCTCTATGCTCTTTCTTGTTTTTACCAGCTACTAATATGTATTCATCAATAAAAATGAATACTCCTGACAACCTGCAAATGTTTTGTCCATTGTTTGTTGCCATATACAGTAGCTGGACTGCTAGCAACTCCATGTGGAAGTCGTTTTGGACGATACAGCCCTGAATGTGTTTATAGTACATAGCTATTGGGAATTTTTATCCATGAAAAGCTGTTGAAATGCCTTTCTTACATCTACCTTAGAAAATATAGAGCATCCTGACAAAGTTGCAAACATATCTTTGGGATTTGGCAATGGATGTTGAGCTACTTGCAGTTGTGGACTTGTAATCTCCACATAACCTAACTTGACCCTTGTCCTTGACAATCGGAACTAGCCAAATGGTGTAGCCCAGTCTGAATAATCTACTTTTTCCAACGAACCTTCGTTTTCTAATCTTCTAATTCAGTTTCCACAGCTGTTTTCAATGCGTGTGGAACTGGTCTTGGAGCAAAAAATCTAGGAATGGCATTCTCCTTTAAAACTAAGACTGCTTGTGCATTCTTTACTGTAGCAAAAAATCTAGGAGTGGCCTTCTCCTTTAAAACTAAGACTGCTTGTGCATTCTGTACTGTACCTACTCAGTCTTCAAAGATTTATTTGTAACCTGATGGAAGATTAGTTATCGAAATTTCTTCTGTTCATTCATGTTTTGCGCCTGTAACCCTTAGAATACTAGGCCAGTCTAATTTGCTACATCTTGGCCAATCTAGACCCAATAAGGTTTGTCCTTTACCGTTGACTACTGTCAATGGTAAGTTGCCTGCCTCTTGATCATTATACGCATATTTCCACTTGCGATGAGCCTACTACTTATGTTTGTACCATTGTAACTTTTGAGCACCTCGTCTGAAGGTCTTATCACTAGGTTAGGTATTGTTTGTGCAACTCTTTTTCAGAAATTGTCACATCTGCAGATGTATCTGTCTGCATGGGTGTGAGTTTCCCATTTATTTCTGTTTGAGCCACAAGACGATCTTGTGCATCTTGTTCACAGAAGTAATGTGAAATGCAAAATCTTCTACTTCTGTTGTCTTTATGTACACTTTCTTCATTTGTGCTAGAGCCGTCATTTGAATTCACGGTTCTGTTTTTCTGTTTAGCGGTCATTTGCTTGGCAAATTTACATTGACTTGTTGAATGACCACGAATTTTGCAGTTATTGCGCGTCTGACCTGACGCTGAGCACTTTTCCGAATCAATGCTATTGTAAGGACGACAAATCGCGCCTCTCCTTTCTTGTGTTGCTCCCTTCAGATGTACATTAATCACGTCATGTATATTACCTGTCTTTATTTCAGATTCTTTATGTACCTCATCCTGTGCATCATTGTACGGCCTTTCCGCCTTTTATATGCCACGTAACGAATATTGTACGTATTTTTATGCTTGTCAGTAACCACAAATTCTGTATGGACGCAACGGTGAGACCTCGGGTCGCCCGCTACCTTTCCGTCCGCTTTTTGTTTTACAAACACCTGTCGAGAAAAATAAGTCTCTCTTTTGACATTTTTGTTGAACCTCACACTATAATGACCTTATCTACCACATCTATAGCATGACTTCTTTTGAGGTTTTGTGCACCTATGTGACTCTGATGTTCCTGTGAGTATGCAGTTGGTTTATTCTTGTTATACCGGGATTTACCAGGGGTAGGCTTAACTATTTGATATGTTTGCCTTTCTTTGCATGTTGACAACTTTTTTTATAGGCTACTTGACTCACCTGGCTACTTCTGTCAATGTAAGTCTTACCTACAATGCCATTTGACTGATAATTGGGTGTTTCTAATGCTCTTGCTATTTCCAGAACTCTTTGCAAGGTTAGTTTTTCTTGTAGAAATTTCTTTTGTAGTTCTTGTGAGTTACGCCCTTCTGTAACTCTATTAACCCCACTTCTATATAAGCAAATTCACAAGTAGTAGGTAATTTTTTTAAAGCTAGTCACGAAAGAGTCCGTTTTCTCACCTGATACTTGTGATGTTTGTGCGAACTGATGGCATTCAAAGTATATATTGACTTGAGGAGCAAAATATTTTGTAAGCCCTTCAATTGTGTCCCCCAGCGCACCATTTGTTAGATTCAAAGTTCTGCATACTTCCTGAACTTCCAGACCTGCAGTATGAAGCAATAAAAGCTCTCTGCTGCTTTTCATCAATTTTCCGAAGTGCTTCAATATAAACCTCGAAGCTGCTTACCCACGGTTTCCATCTTGTACCCACTGATTTAGGATCCTTTTGATACTAAAACAGCCTAGACTTTTGATGTCTATCGGCATGTTTGCTGTTATGTACTTAGAAGTTTGGGTTAGGCAAGGAACTTGGGAGCATTTGAACTTTAGCTACCAACTGGAGTTTTGAACCTAGACTAGGCTATCTTAGATTCTGTTAAACCTAGTTTATGAATTCCTACTAAAATTCGACCTAGGCTAAACCTTTTGTTGTGTACTCTTACAACTACCTTGTGCCCTGATGTAGGGTATATTTGCATAAACCAACGTATTTGCCCATTTAGCGCTCCGGACGTGGCGCAGCGCTTAAACGGATTGCTGGTTTGAGTGTGTTGAAGGCATTCAATTGAGATTGTCTTCGACTTCGGGTAGACTTTGTCCGATTAAGGTAGGCGTCATCTTGTAGGCTTGAAGGCTAGGTGTAGCGTTGTATGCGTAGGTTAGGCTCCATTTGTCTGCTGTGTTCGTAACCGAGGCCGATGTGTTGGCATGTATATAACACGTGCTGCAAGGTAAATATGATGGTATTTAGTATTTGAGGTGGAATCCCATCCCCGTCGCTACTGATTTGTTGGCATATATAACACATATTTGGATTGCCAGATTACAACTCCGGGACACTTAAAATTTCTCACCATATATATAAATTTATACCTATATACACACAAAGGCCAGTATATTATAGAAACATAGAGACAATTATCGCATAAGTGAAAAACATAAAGTAGGAATTTTAATGGGGTATAAAGAAATCGAAAGGAAAATCATTTGGAAAATTAACAGTCAACGCAAAACAACACAGAAACTAAACAAAAGGACAATAATTTGGAAAATTAATAATCAATACAAACAATATGAAAATAAACTAACTTTCTTTTCATTTGGAACATATGAGTATAAATAAAAATAAGGAATTTATGTAGGTCCTGTTGCTAGTTAACCAATTGGTTCTTAGCCACATAAAATAAGTCTAATCTTCTGGGCCAGCCCCAGGAGAGCTGTTAACCCTTAAATGCCTGTTGGACGTAGCAAACGTCGACTAAAATTGTCTGTTGAATGCCGAGTGGACGTAGCAAACGTCGACTACAAAAAATTTCAACCTTCGGTCAACTTTGACTCGACCGAAATGGTCGAAAAACGCAATTGTAAGCTAAAACTCTTACATTCTAGTAATATTCAATCATGTACCTTCATTTTGCAACAAATTGGAAGTCTCTAGCACAATATTTCAATTTATGGTGAATTTTTTGAAAAAAACTTTTACGCCCGCGCGTAACTCGGCTTTTTAAAATTTCAGAAATTCTTTCGTCATTTTGTCGTAATTTTTGCACTGTTCTATATTAGCCGTTACATAAAGTTTTATATATGAAAATGTGCGCAATTTCATGTACAATACAACAGAAAATAACTCATGGTTGTAGCTTATCAGTTTTGAAATATTTTCATATAAATCACGATAACTGCCAAAATTTCAACCTTCGGTCAACTTTGACTCGACCGAAATGGTCAAAAAACGCAATTTCAATCATTTACCTTCATTTTGCAACAAATTGGAAGTCTCTAGCACAATATTTCGATTTATGGTGAATTTTTGAAAAAAACTTTTTCCTTACGTCCGCACCAGAAATTCTTTCGTCACGTTGTCGTAATGTTTGCACTGTTTTATATTAGTCGTTACATAAAGTTTTATATATGGAAATGTGCGCAGTTTCATGTAGAATACAACTGAAAATAACTCATGGTTGTAGCTTTATCAGTTTTGTAATATTTTCATATAAATCACGATAACTGCCAAAATTTCAAGCTTCACTCAACTTTAACTCGACCGAAATGGTAAAAAACGCAATTATAAGCTAAACCTCTTACATTCTAGTAATATTCAATCATGTACCTTCATTTTTCAACAAACTGGAAGTCTCTAGCACAATATTTCGATTTATGGTGAATTTCTGAAAAAAAAAATTTTTTCCTTAAATCTGCGCGCGGTAACTCTGCCGAACATCTCAGAAATTCTTTCGTCATGTTGTCGTAATGTTTGCATCGTTTTACATTAGTCGTTACATAAACTTTTATATATGAAAATGTGTGCAATTTCATGTAGAATACAACAGAAATTAGCTCATGGTTGTAGCTTTTATCAGTTTTGAAATATTTTCACATAAATCACGATAACTGCCAAAATTTCAACCTCGACCGAAATGGTAAAAAAAACGCAATTGTAAGCTAAAACTCTTACATTCTAGTAATATTCAATCGTTTACCTTCATTTTGCAATAAATTGGAAGTCTCTAGCACAATATTTCGATTTATGGTGAATTTTTAAAAAACATTTTCCTTACGTCTCATGCTGGTAACTCGGCCGAACATCTCAGAAATTCTTTTCGTCTCGTTGTCGTAATATTTGCACCGTTTTATATTAGTCGATACATAAAGTTTTATATATGAAAATGTGCGCAATTACATTTACAATACAACAAAAAATAACTCATGGTTGTAGCTTTTATCAGTTTTGAAATATTTTCATATAAATCACGATAAATAGAAAAAATTCGACTTTCGGTCAACTTTAACTCGACCGAAATGGTCGAAAACTGCAATTGTAAGCTAAAACACTTACAGTCTAGTAATATTCAATCAATTAGCTTCATTTTTCAACAAACGGGAAGTCTATAGCACAATATTTCGATTTATGGTGAATTTTTGGAAAAAAATTTTTTTACGTCCGCTCGTTACGAATTCATGCATCATTTTGTGATAATATTTTCTCTGTGTTGCTTTGATCGTTTTAAAATTTGTTATATACCAAAATCATCGCAATTTAGTGTACAATACAACTAAAAAAAATTAAGTCATTAGCTTTAACTGTTGTGCTTACAGCGCGATTTGTATACAATTATATACGAGTTTTTTTTTCGCTGTCATATATTCCAATATTTATATATGATAATGATATTTTTTTTCATTTCTGATGGTTGCATACTAAATTTCAGGCAATGACAAAAAAATGAGCCAAAAATGAACTCTTAATCTTAAAAACTAAGCGTGCTGTGATTTTTTTAAAAACCTTTTTTCCGCTTCTGGATAAAGCTTAACTCACACCAACGCCGATACGGGAGACGTTTTTGTAAATAGGGCTTCTCAAAAGGGTTAATCAGCTCAGTAGTCTGGTTAAACTAAGGTATACTTAATTTCTTAGCACTCCAGTGTTTCTCTTTCCTCCGTGGATTTTGTCTTTTATATAATTTATATTCATCATGTTCCATATTTTCGATTCAGTTATACATATATATATATATATATATATATATATATATATATATATATATATATATATATATATATCTATATATATTATATATATATATATGAAGATAAAAAAAAGCCCATAAAACACTATTTGAACGTTGCAACCATATATTTCGAGCACTTCCTTCTGTGCCCCTGTTCACTGGTAAAATATGGACAGATGAAATGGTACAAGGGTATATATACCAAGCATATGTAGGTGTGGCATTAAGTCTCCGATGGTATGCAGGTGACCGTTTCCCAAGCAGGAGTGAGAATAAACAATTCCCTAGTGGTTTTTGGCTCATTAACTCCTGTTTGGCGACGCGTATGGTGGTCGTGTTTCCTGGAATACCTGCTTCAGAAGAGGTCTGAGGATTAACCCGTCGATTTCATCTGATTTCCAATGTCTTCTTGACAAGTTCATATTGTTGGTTTGATTGATGATAGCAGATTCCAGCATCTTTCTTTTGTATGGACAGCTACTTTTGAAAACCAGCTCCATCCCGCTCCAACTTATGGAATGGCCTTATCCCTGATATGTAGGAGAATCCCCAACTCTCCGAAGCATACCGTATTGATCTTTTACTCTCTATTAATCTTTGCAAGAGGGATCTACCCGTCTCCCCGACGTAAATCTCATTACAATTGCTGCACGGAATCTTTTAAACTCCGGCTTCTTCCCCTTTTTTTTATTTAAGTAGCGAGCTTCCGATGGATTTGGGATAATGAAAAATAAAAGGATTGTTAGACCCAAGTTGTTCGGTGGCTTTTTGGATGTTTTCGTCATACAGAAGCTTTATTTTGTTTTAAAATCTGTTTGTCCCTTGTGGGTGGGACCTCTGTAGTATATTTTATTCGCTTTGTTAATAGCCCTCTCGATAATGTGTGGTAGATAGAGCAGTTGCATTAGGTGTTGCCGGATCATGTTGAATTCTTTATCTAGGTACCCATTTGAACATATTCTAAGCCCCCTGAGGAATAAGTTGCACCCTACCATGATCTTTACGGAGACATCATGGTAGCTTAAGAAATGAATGTAGGAAACAGCGAAAGTGGGTTTCCAATAAACTGTGAAAGCATATCTGTTCTGTACTCTTATGATCAGTACATCTAGGAACGGAAACTTTCCGTCCTTTTCCCATTCTGTTTTGAATTTTATGGTCGCAACTAGCGAATTTAGTCTATTAAAAAATTCATTAAAGTCTCCCCAGCTATTGTTCCAGAAAGTAAAAATATCATCTACGTATCTAAGCCAGATCATATTACGGGGTTTGATAGATGACAGAATTTTTGTTTCGAAATATTCCATGCACAAGTTTGCTAGAAGGGGTGATAGGGACTGCCCATGCTACAGCCAAATTTTTGTTTGTAAAATTACCATTGAAAGGAAACACGTTGTTAGTTACACAGAGGTTGTTAAGTTTTAGAGTTTTATCTATGCCAAGAGGAAAATGGTCTTCATATGGTTGTAACTTCCTCTTTAAAAAAGACAACACGTCGGCGATCGGGACTTTCATGAATAATGACTGGACGTTTAGGCTGAGCAATTTGATGTTATTTGAGGGGATGTTTAAACTTAAGTTTTTGTATAAAACCCTCTGCATGTTTGACGGGAGGATGTTCCTAGAAAGGGTGATAACAGGTCTGCAAGCCATTTTGATAATTTGTACATGAAAGAGCCCCTGCTAGACATTATGGGGTGTAAAGGAATCCCACCTTTATGTGTTTTCGGGAGGCCGTCAAAATAGGGGAGATAGGGATTGATTACCTTGAATGTCTCTAGTAATTCTATGTTCTTCTTATTGCCCCTATGGTTCTGACTGATTTGTTAAATTGGGCAGCAATATTGGTTGTGGGATCTTTCGTTAATTTATCATATGTCTCCGCATCGTTTAGAAGTTCTTGAACTTTGTTGATGTATGTCTTCTTATCTAAGAGAACTATTCTTCCGTCTTTGTCAGATTTTGTGATTATGATATCCCTCCTTTTCCTTAACCTAACTAACGCATTTTGGAATCTTTTCGGGAGCGAATTTTTGTTGATATTTTGCTCCAAGACATTTAGCAAAATGCCTTTGAGACATGCATCTTTTTTTGTCAATTGTTTTTGGCAAAATGTTTATCAAATGCAACAAGAAATTAAGATTACTCTCGGGACTTGGTTTTAGAGCGAATGAAACCCCAAGATTTAAAACCGTTTGTTCTTCTGCGGTGAAGGGATGGTCAGAGAGGTTCAACACATTATTGGGTAAGCCAGGATTATTCCATACACTGTTCCTAATCAGTCTTTTTAACATGTTGCGCAGATTTCCGGAGTGGGTCTCATTGTTTTCAGTAGCACCTGATAGCACAAAATATGAAAGATATCTGTACATACCATCATTCCTGCAAATGAAGCGAAGCAATGTGGCTAGCTCACTTATTTTTCTTCTCATCACATAGATATCTTGGTGTGTGGCATGCATTCTGGTTTAGGTCTAACTTTTTCTGTAACTGCTCCACGACATTTAAGATGAATTCAGTTGGGACACTTTTATTAGGAGCGTATTCCACTATGAAATATCATTTAAATGTAAAAAAAAAAAAAACTGTTATCCTTCTCACCTTTGATAAAATTGCTGGATGCCTTTAGGAAATCGACGTTACGGCATTATCAAAGTTGACAACTTTCTACTTGCGCTCATTTAGCATCAACATTTTCTTACCTTTTTTGGGTGAATTTATCGTTTTTGAAGATATGCAGCAGTTCATTTACCGATTTTTGAGGATATGCAGCAGTTCATCATTTACATCGTTTACTACGTGGAACTTTAACTGAAGTCAGATACATGTGAGGATTTCCATTGTATGGAACCATCGCCATGTGCAAAATGTAGCGTGAAATGCTTAGTTGAAGACAAATATTTCATAATGGTGACATTCTGACGAGTGTGTTTAGGGAAATAAAAGTAAATTATGACGACTCCGGGAACACTTCCTACGGGAAATACCCGTACATTATCAATTTGTTATTCTGTTTTCAATAAATCATTCATACGTCGATCTATATTCATCATGTAAAGGAAAATCATAGACTTAATTATAATCTCATTCTTTATTACACTTGCGGTGATTGTTCTCAGACAAGTGAGTATCGGGTATTAGTGACACCCGCTGACAATGATAATAGACTCTATGGATCTCTATATGATATAGTCAGTAATTAAAATAAATCTTTAGAGAAAAATGATTCAAGCTGCTTATTAGTAACGGAAGATTCTTACCCGAAAATTAGAGAATCGTTAGTTTATTAACATAAAACTTTAGAAGAAGGCTTCTTGGTATGGAATAACCTTAGCAAGAACTTGGAGAAAATTGAAAAGGGCGTCACAGATCACAAAGTTTGGGACAAAAAGTTTGCAATATACTGAAGCTTCTCCTTGCTCTTGAAAATATTTATAAATTTATCTAGACGCTGGTTTAGAAGTTCATTTTCCTTCTTCAACTGATTTATTTTCTGAGTCATGCTGCACTGAGAGGATGGACGTTGATCTGGTGGCATTTCATTACTATTACTCTGTAGATTTCCAGCACTGGCGTTCGAACTTCGGCCTACTCCCAGTCTGTGCCATGCCACCCTGGAAGGGATCGGCCCAAGTTTAGTTGAACCACCATTCACAACCACCTGATTAATTTGTGGAAAAATTAAGGACACAACAACCGTTGCTGCCTGTGCTTGCGGTAAATCAAGTTCTTGTTGTACTTGTGCAGACTGCACTAAATATATTTGTTTGGTAAGACATGAATCAGGTTTCATTGCAGACTATACTTGTACATGGGTTTGAACAGTCCCGCTGTCATCTTGCCGAAAACGTTTCGGTGCAAGAGGGGCTGATGACCCGTCAAAATCTTTGTCGCCCTTCTCAGAACGTTGCCTCTTGCATTTTCCATTAGACTCAGCCTTTGCATTAGCTGAAACTTCTTTTGACGCACCGTTCGTTGGTGTTCCAGAAAATTTCTGGGCACAGGGAGCACCAGCTTTCTTCTCTTTGTAAGGTTGATTTGCCTTTGGTATTGGCTGAGCCAGGTATGGTCTAAAAGGTGTTCCACGCTGAGGAATTGGAACTGGTGCAACAAGTGGACTTACATTTGAGAGGTCAAGCAAAACAGGATTTGCTTGCCTATTGCAGCCACTGCCAGGTATACGAACACTTGACCTAACTGCATGACCAATGATGTAGGGGGCCACCATTGTCACACCTTATAGAACAATGGTTTTGAAGTGGGCGACTGAAAGAAGGGAGGTAAAGGATGATACTTGTGAGTATAATGGTTAGACTTAGATATGTATATTTTTGAAGTGACAGCACTTTACATAAACTGAAGACGGGGCGTTTAAAGATGAAAACCCTTTACTAAAAGCAATTTAACAATAACGAACTTTCAGAGAAAATGAGACCTACAAAGTGCCTATAAGGAAAAACCCTTAGAAAAACCTTTAGCAGGAATAACTAAAAGTTCATGCAGATGATTAAATTATTAGGTTGAAGGTATAAAGTTACCGATAGTGACAAAAATGTGCAAGCTCTAAATCAGTATCGTGAACTTTGTGGATGTCTAGTAATTTTTAAGAGATGGTGATACCCACCTATAATAAAGATACTTTAAAATAAGATTGGGATATCAAGGACTTAACTGATTAAGAACCAGATTTTATGACGAAGAAATACCCTCCAACAGCAAAATCACTTCAAATGAAAAATGTGATATCAAAAAACCAGTAGACACCCAGTAACTCTTATGAAGTGTGGAAAGAAAATGAAAAATCAAGCGCTTACTTGAAAACCTGTAAATTTCTTAAGGTGGAAATACACCTCAACAATAAAGTTACTCAGGAAGGAAATCCAAAAATGTTCGCAGAGCTAAGCTGATGAATAGTAACTTTTACAAAGTGGGAATATCCCACAACTATAAAGTTACCTGAATGTGGAAAGTTACCTGAATGTGGATGAAAATGGGATATTAAGAGCCTGGTGATGTCTGGTAACTTTTATGAAGTGGGAATACCCCACAACAATAGAGTTACTTGAATGGAATTGAAAAATGGGGTATTATGAATGTGGGTGATGCTTGTGACTTTTATGAAGTGGGAATATCCCACAACAATAGAGTTACTTGAATGGAATTGAAAAATGGGGTACTATGAATGTGGGTGATGCTTGTAACTTTTATGAAGTGGGAATATCCCACAACAATAGAGTTACTTGAATGGAATTGAAAAATGGGGTATTATGAATGTGGTTGATGTTTGTAACTTTTATGAAGTGGGAATACCCCACAACAATAGAGTTACTTGAATGGAATTGAAAAATGGGGTATTATGAATGTGAGTGATGTTTGCAACTTTTATGAAGTGGGAAACACCACAACAATGAAGTTACATAAATAGAAATAAAGATGGGATATCGGGCACTTTGCTGATGTCTAGTAACTTTTATGAAGTGGGAATACCCCACAACAATAAAGTTACTTCAGTGGAAATGAAAATGGTATATGAAGAATTGAGATGATATCTAGTAACTTATGAAGCTGGAATGCCCTACAACCATAAAGTTACATGAATGGAAATGAAAATGGGATATTAAGATCCGACCTGATTTCTAGTAGCTTCTGCTACCCGTGCACCAAGAAACTTTCTTTGAATGGAAATAACTTGTTATTATCTTGAAGCTGGGGCTATCGAAAAAAAATTTTAACGCACCCCCGTGGCAACAAAACAATTTAGACCGAATAAAAGCAGTCAGTATTGCAAAAGAAAGTTACAAAACCTGGAAGCAATACCAGCCAGTCAAGAACACTCAACACGCTTAAATGAACATAGTGGAATTAGCACAGGTTTCTCCAGCTGCTGAATAACTAAAGCGAGCCTCACTTCGAAACAAATCACTTGTAGTTCCCTTAATATTTTCAACAACTCTCCTCAACTGGCACGAGCTTTAGAAGTGTATGATTGGGAATTCCTATATAGGGTGACAGTTGAATCGGTTTTGCCGCCTTTTATCCCTCAGGAAGTCGTTTTCATCAGATCTCGTGGGCAGGAAGACACCGTTTTCATGAAGTCAGCAAACCTGCAATAATGGAAATTGGAGAACATTATAGTAGTTTCCAAGATGAAAAATGTTCGTTCTTATCGTGCAAAATAAATATAAGACCCACAAGTACTGTATTACTGTACGAATATGGTTTATTAAGTACTCTCAAACTGTATATTATATAATATATATATATATATATATATATATATGTATATATATGTGTGTGTGTGTGTGTGTGTGTGTGTGTGTGTGTATATATACACTGTATATAAACGTGTGTGTAAATAATAGAGAGTTTGTCTTCAACTGGCAAATTGTGTTACAGAATCCATACTTAATACAGTTCATTCATCAGAGAGAGAGGAAAATACCACTTAAACGCATCAGTTTTAACCATAGTTTCGATCACCTTACAACTCGCTCTTGAAATTTAATTACGTGTCATCAACATGAAATAATTGCTAATGTCAAACTTCTTCGGTTTGCCAGGTATATTATGAAATAAATAGATATAAGTCACTTCATTTTCAGGATAATAAAATGTTTTTCTGAGATACACGCAGTTATTGAAGCTGACAATCTTGAATGTGAACACTTTTTCATATCATGCCAAGCTTGAATGCTTTTAGTTAGAAAATTCTTGTATCACAAAAATTGAACAAAAAAATCTCATCTTCAGAAAGGATGAGCTCAAATCCATAGGAACTGGAAGCGATGTATGGCACAAAGAACACTTGATAATTTCATTAACAAAAACTAAGCACTTCTGGTAACTACGCTCTTAAGAGGTAAAGCCACGTACTTAAACTCTATATTCAGCTTGAATCCTGTTACGTTGACTAGAGATGCGAGGAACTTCTGTATCCTTAGATGCCGCTGGTCTGATGTTGAGGAATTAAGTCCGGTCGCTTTTATACCGTTACTGTATGTGTACGTACGATACCGTCTGGTACACAGACGTTTTGTGGCCCAGACACGAACGGTCGACGTAAAAAGGGTTGGTTACAAACGCTTATTAGTCGACGCAGAGAGGTCGACGTTTCGACTAGGAACGTTTTTCGCGAATCGTGTTAGCGTTTATCTTATCTATAGCACAGAACTCAAAAAACAGAAGGGAGACATTGTCATCTAAACTGAAATGCTGATAAGTTCAGGAATAAAACTTATCTGATTGTTTACAATGACAGTCGAACAACAATGATAAAGATTGAACAAACCCTGAATGACACAACGTGACGCAACACATCAGGAAAAGCTTTATCACGTATGCTTGCCGGATCTACAAAAATGAAGTTAGCTTCTATGGCTTAAAGGTGAATGTTAATTGGCTCATTAAGAAATCAAGAGAAAAATTATAGCTTATATTTTTATTATGCTTGTGTCAAAGAGCCCAAGCTGATGAAGAGCTGCAAATATCGGGTTCTTGAAAAACCCGGCTATTCAAGCCTGCGGTTACAGGTTATCATAAGCTTAACGCCTAACGCAAAAGACTTTAAAAACTTAATAGAAATAAATAAATAAATTCTCACCGCTGGCCACGCCATGAGTGTCATTTCCTTTGGAGATAATTCTGGTCAGGAACGTTCACGTAAACGCGAAGAGGCCGTGATCCGGTTGCGCCCATAACATACGATCATGTGCAAAACGTTTTGCCTTGAATTTTGTAAGCTTTTTGTTTGTTTTCTTTTGAACTTGTTATCGTGGTTCCTTTATTTGCTGGATATACTTAACCAAATTTTATATATATATAAATTATATATATATATATATATATATATATATATATATATATATATATATATATATATATATATAATATATATATATATATATATATATATATATATTAAAGCTGTCACAAAAAAATCCATTGTTAATTTCATGTTTGGCGTACCCTTGCTTTTCCTATCATTTTCATTTGTAAATGATTTACTTCCTTCATAGGAAAAAGACATAGATAACGACTTTCGAAGAAATGAGGAAGGTCATTCCCCCCCTCTCTCTCTCTCTCTCTCTCTCTCTCTCTCTCTCTCTCTCTCTCTCTCTTTAAAACTTCAGTCAATAATTGCAGGTTAACCGAAGATGAATAACCAGCGATGACTGTCTTATTTTAGTTTGCACTCAACAAAAAAATGGATGGCCGAGAATAAATCAGTGTTATGCAGACTTGACGTTTGAGGTTTCAAATTTTAAAGATATTTAATTGGTCATGTAGGTTATGTAATCTATCATACAAAAGCTGATATTTGACTTTTTTACCTAGAATGGCCGAGGTGTCTTTTTTGACACCCAGGTTATCTATGGTATAAAATGCAAGAAAATTCCTTAAAAGGCATCGTTATTTTCGTTCATTTCACTTATATTCAATGTTTGAAGCCTATATATATATATATATATATATATATATATATATATATATATATATATATATATCACACATTACCACAGGTGAAAAATATATAGAAAAAAATGCAAATCTTTTAGGTGATGATAACACATATAAAGAATTAAATAAGAACCTGATAGACAATAAAAATGAAAGTGAAAAACCTGGGTAACCGAGTTGTGTGACCTCTCCATCGTTGTTTTAAAACGAAACACCAATTGAGATCATTTCAAATATTCTCAGTGTTAAATGCAAATATCAAGAATAATGACTGATAAATAAACTAAATAGTGTAGACTTGAAGTTGATGTTGTATCACTATTCACAATTAATGATCTGATGGCGTTTTTATCTGAATTGTTAGAGAACAAAGATTGAACTGATTGTAAATTTGAATTTAATGGTAAATTTTACTCACAAAATTTTGGTATGGCAATGGGAAACCCTCATCCCCAGTGTTAAGTAACTTATATATGGAATTTTTGAAAAGAAGATATTAAACAACATAATCCCAATGTAATGTAACATGGTTAGGTATGTTGACGACATAATTTGTGTATGGCCAGGAACCAAGATGTAAAAAAACTTTTTTGCTAAGTTAAATCAATTAATCAATTAAATTCACGATGGAAATGGAAAATGATGGGTGCTTACTGATATTTGACCCACTTTTTTCCCTAGAAAAAAGTCAGTGGCCGATTACGGTGTATGTAGCCCTGAATATATTGATGATGAAATTTTAGGAATTTGAAATATCCTGATAGTGACACCCAACACAAAAATTTGGTTAATCCTCATCTTCTTAAGAATTTTGGTGTTATGGTATAAAAAACCGGGAAAGCACTGGAAAAAGAATTGAACAACATAAGAAATGTGTGAGATATGCAAGAATATTTGTACATTTAGTGAGAACCATGCTATCAACTGGGAAGGGGCAAAAGGATTGTATATTCTAATAATGCACTGAAAGGGCATTGAATCTAGCTTCATAAAAGAAAGTTACAAACCATAATATGAATATCAGTCAAGGGATGTATAAACTTGATCCTTTAATATCAAAAGAAATTTGTAAATTGTTTTAAGGTAGGCAGTGAGATATATGAAAATAGGATTATCATATTTGTAAACACAGTCATTGTCCCCTGAGAGTCTATTGTGATTTTTAGCCAAATGAGTTTTAAAGGCCTACTGAGGTGGGGTATGGTCTACACCGGCCTGAGGCCTATGGAGCCTCAATTGTGTATGTTCGTCAGTACTGTTCTTGTAGTATATATATTTGTGACTTCTCACACTCTGTTCAGTCCTTCGTCAATGGCTTGAAATATCGAAACCGGTCAGGACCTACACCCCTTTTCTTATTTTTCACCTGTGGTAATGTGTGATAAATGAATCACTATATAATAATATATATATATATATATATATATATATATATATATATATATATATATATATATATATATATATATATATATACATATATATATATATATACATGTATATATATATATATATATATATATATATATATATATATATATATATATATATATATATATATATATATATTAATATATATATATATATAGGAATACTATAAAACTTGAATAGTCATTTGATCACATGTTTATTCCCAACGTTTCATAATCCATGATTACATCATCAGGGATTCTAGAATTAAAAAAAAACAAAAAGCAATGACAATAAAAATTACAGAAAAAATATACAAAGGCGAAATCAGAACATAAAAAACGACAATCGACTCACAAGGGAAATTTTTCACAAAGAACACCGAGGAACAGGCGAAACACTGAGAAATTAATTAAAACAAATAGAACATATAAAAGACAAGTGAAAAAAATTATATTTGAAATATTTATGTTTTAAAACACTAAAATTTAAAATCACATTAAGAAAACAACTAAAAGTGACTAAAGGTATGGAGCCAACCTGTCAGTACGACACAAATACAGAAAATGAGGTCTTCGAAAGAGAAACAAAACAACAAAAACATTATTATTACGACAGGTATAAAGGAACAGCCGAAGTCTGAGTGTTCAATTTCGGAACAAGCTGTTTTATCATCAGAGGCTCGAGTATTGGTAGTTCCAGTTGGCTAGAAGTTCGTCCAATTATGCAAAAATCTTTGTTTTCAATGGGAGTTTTACCCCCGTACTAAAACTTACCCCCTACGTGAATCTACGCGTACTTTTAGAAGTCTCTGAGTGGATCCCACATAAATCCCCGAGTTACACTTGGGACAAGAATACCTATACACCATTCCGGAGGACATGGTAGCACAAAGCTGATACTTAAATTTAAAAATAGAGCCAGTCGTTAGGGGATTGATAGGAACAAGTTTAACATGCAGAGCACCAAAATGTTTTTGAATTATGCTCGTAAATTTTGCTCTAAAATGGGCATCATGACAGTATGGAAACTTTACATAAAAGTGTAGTTTGGGTACTGTAAGAGTATAACGCTCAGTGAAAAACTTCTTGTTGAGTATTTTATTGAGGCCATTAAAAACTATCTCAGAAGGAAAACAATTGTGTTTAAAATATTCTAAAAGAAAGGTTACTTCATCATGAAAAGCTTTCCAACTAGAGGTGAGGGAAATGGCTCCGTGAAAGAGTTACAACGGAATTAATCTTAAAATTATAAATGCAATAACTGTAAAAATTGGCACCTAATCCTGTAACTCTTTTTTTCTAAAAATCGTGGAAGTAAAATTATTGTTATGTCTGGTGACCAGAACGTCAAGAAACGGCAGTCGATTGTCCTCTTCCTTTTCAAGAGTAAACTTGAGATTGGGGTGGCAGGAGTCAGCAAATTCCAAAAAGGCCTCAGAGTCATACTCTCTTCTGAAGAGGGACAAAGGTGCCTTCAACACACCGTACATAAAAGAGAGGATGGTAACTGAGAGGGCATTCGTCCAGCATGCGCTCCTCCAGGGAGCACATAGAGATATTGGAGATGATGTAATCATGGATTATGAAACGTTGGGAATAAACATGTAGTCAAACGACTGTTCAAGAGTATTCCTGTCCGCCTTCCCGTTTGATGTCTGCATTCGGGCATTCCCGTCCCTTGCTCATTGATATAAATATAAATAAATATACATATATATATATATATATATATATATATATATATATATATATATATATATATATATATATATATATATATATCCTATCCTTTTTACGAGAGAGAAAAAAAAAAATGGACCACAAATACTTGAAGAAACCATGTCTAGAAATGACTTCAAGAAAATACGAAGATATATTGGTTTGATAATAAAAGCACGAGGTCAGAGAGAACCAAATGTGACATTAATTTATTCACATTATGAAAATTTTAAACCTCTTTGTCGAAAACTGCAAAGTTACCTATACACCAACATATAGTTTGACAATTGACGAACAGCTGTTATGCCAAATAAACCTGATAAGTTTGGAATGAAATTTTGGAACCTTGAGAAGTAGAACACAAATATATTGTAAATGTGATTCCCTACCTAGGGGCTATAGAGAAAGATTCAAGGTTAAGAGTTCCCTTAGCAGAACATGTGCTCAGCCTTACTGAAGTAGTGAAGAATAAAGGCTACAATGTGTCAGCAGAAAACTTTTTTACATCATGTCAAGTTGCAAGAAAATTGCTGGAAAGAGCAACTTCAATTGTTGGTACTGTGCAAGCAAACAGCAAGCATCTGTCAGAAGAAATGACTTTACAAGAAAAGGGTAGAAAATATGAATCCAAATTTTATTTCCAAGATGAAAGTGGATGCACGTTTGTGAATTACCAATGCAAGGATAATAAGAATGTATGCCCCTTGTCAACCATGCACAGTTCTCCAACTGTTTCTGAAGTTGGAAAGAAAACACCAGCAATCATATATTTCTATAATGCAAATAAAATTGGAGCAGATGTCGTCGACCAAATGCTTAGGAAGTACAGTACACAGTGTGATACAAGGCGTTGGCCTTTTGGAGTTTTTTGTAATATTCTTGATATGGCAGTCACAAACGCATGGATTATTTTACAGCTCATTGAGAGTCTTAGGGAAGCTTATATTCATAAGAGTAGTTTGCCAGCTCCTGCTAAGGTGCCATCCACTAGCTTTTCAGCACTTAAAAAACGTCGCCAGTTCCATGGGGAAAAAATGTTCAAATGCTACATTCACAGTTTGCCAAGCAAGTAAAAAACCTACGTGTAGTAAATGTGGAAAGGATGAAACAAGAATGTTGTTTGTAACTTGTAAAGATTGTGAAATTGGAAGTAATATTGTTGCTAACTAGTACAGGATTGTAGATAGGAGTATACTGATCTTTCAGGATGTTCAAATGAATGTATCAATAATTTCCTTCATTAAAGGTCATAATGCTAACACACTGACCATTGTATTAACCAAATCTGTTGTCAACAATTCAGAATATAGAGTGAAATTATAAGGTGTCGAAAGCGACACCTGGGCCATTCTGTATATATCAAAGGTCCCGGCCATCCTAATGTAAAGTTCCCATTCGCTATCCATCATATACACCAAGAAATGAAATCAGTTTGAAAGACTTTAAACTATATGTTTTATTTCAAACATCTTTGGTCTCCTTGCCTGGCAGTTGGCTATGTTTAATTTTCCACTTACTTTCTGTGAAGGAGAAATTTTCCTACTCTCTGTGGAAGACAAATTTTCCTTTCTTCTGTGGAAGACAAATTCTCATACTTTCTGTGGAAGACAAAGTCTCCCAGTTTCTGTGGAAGCCAAATTTTCCTTTTTTCTATGGAAGACAAATTCTCCTACTTTCTATGGAAGACAAATTTTCCTTCTTTTTGTGGAAGAGAAATTCTCCACTTTCTGTGGAAGACAAATTCTCCTACTTTCTATGGAAGACAAATTTTCCTTCTTTTTGTGGAAGAGAAATTCTCCCACTTTCTGTGGAAGACAAATTCTCCTACTTTCTATGGAAGACAAATTTTCCTTCTTTTTGTGGAAGAAAAATTCTCCACTTTCTGTGGAAGACAAATTCTCCTACTTTCTATGGAAGACAAATTTTCCTTCTTTTTGTGGAAGAGAAATTCTCCACTTTCTGTGGAAGACAAATTCTCCTACTTTCTATGGAAGACAAATTTTCCTTCTTTTTGTGGAAGAGAAATTCTCCCACTTTCTGTGGAAGGCAAATTTTCTTTTTTTCTGTGGAAGACAAATTCTCCCACTTTCTGTGGAAGACAAATTCTCCCACTTGCTGTGGAAGACAGATTTTCATTCTTTCTGTGGAAGAGAAATTCTCCCACTTTCTATGGAAGAGAGATTCTCCTACTTTCTGTGGAAGACAAATTGTCTTCTTTTGTAGTGGAAGACAAATTGTTGAAGACCTTTTCCTTCGAATTATCCCTTCTGAGTGAATAAGATGGAAATAATCAACACACAATCACGTGTGGAACAGAAATAAATTTCTGACTCACATCATGATCGGACCCAGGTCTTGCAATTGAAAGGCAAGGGTACTCCCACTAGGCCATACAAGTCATAAAAGAAGTTGGAACCTGAGGGCAACTGCGCCCAAGGAATTACCTGGGCAAGCTAACTGCTTGCACACCTTTCAATTGAAAGACCTAGGTTCGATCCTGATGTGAGTCAGAAATTTATTTCTGTCCCACACGTGATTGTGTGTCGATTGTTCCTATCTTATTTGCTCAGAAGGGATAATTCGAATGAAATGCTGTCAATTGGGTCATTGCTGAGTCGGGAAGTTGGGGAAAACACGCTGGTATGCAAGCAGTTAGCTTGCCCTGGTAATTCCTTAGGTGCAGTTGCCCTCAAGTTCCAACTTCTTTTGCGACTTGCATGGCCTAGTGGGCAGCGCCCTTGCCTTTCAGATGAAAGACCTGGGTTCGATCCTGATGTGAGTCAGAAAATTACATATATATATAATATTTTATATATATATATATATATATATATATATATATATATATATATATATATATATATATATATAGAAAGAGAGAGAGAGAGAGAGATGATTTTTCTTAGCAGTTCGAGAAACGTAATACATGTTTTTTTTTATATGAAGAAAATAAATTGTTTTAAAAAAAGCCATTCAGCGACAAGCTGCGAAGTATTTGTGATAGCCTTATCTACTGGTGATTGTTCTCGCTTCTAACTGAAACGTGTGGTAGATATCAAGGCCCAAAGAAAAGGACCTTGTTGGATATAAAATAGTCAAGAATATTGCTATATATATATATATATATATATATATATATATATATATATATATATATATATATATATATTATGTGTTTGTAGATACATACATACAGAAATTTTTGGGGGAGCTGGGGTTGCACTTGTCCCCCAAGACTTGGTTTGCCCTCTAACCTTTGAAATAATAATAATAATAATATGCACTCCAAGGTGTGTGTGTGTGTGTGTGTGTGTGTGTGTTTGGGGATGGAGACTGGAGAGGGGCCTCTAATTGGAACGACCAAGATTTGATCGCGACCTAGCTTGTCAGAAGTGCATGAGACAGGTTGAGTTAGAAGCAGTGTTGCCTAATTTTGGCTAGATCTCGCTATTTTACATGAGTTTTTGTCATTCCTATTTCCAGTTTTATGTGACTATATATATATATATATATATATATATATATATATATATATATATGTGTGTGTGTGTGTGTGTGTGTGTGTGTGTGTGTGTGTGTGTGTGTGTGTGTGTGTGTGTGTGTGTGGGTTGGTGTGGCACACCTGTTTGCTGGTTATTAACTCAATACAGCCCGTATATGGCTTAAAATGCTCCAAAATTCGCACAAATTTGCAAAAATTTCTCGGGGGGAAGGGGGGGGTTCCTTACAGCGCCGCCCTACTCCCAACTGATAGGGCTTGCTTCGTTCGCCACCCCCACGCTTATGAACAAGGAGGGTTAAATAAAGAAAAATCCAAACCTAATGTCCTAATTTGTTGTGATTAATCATCTCAATATCAGTCCAGTGCAATGTCATCATAAAAAGAAACCTCGGTGACGTTTCCGAAAGAAACCAAACAAGAATCAAGGTTTCACGACGAAACGTGTTGTACACACGCAAGTGGATCCTGGTTTCTCACGTTTCACACGTTATGGGTACGTTTGAGTTCTTAGTTTGCACATTTATTCTGAGTTCCCGTTAACACCACGAAATAAAACTGCACCAGTAACTTCTATACGTTTCATTTCAAGCATCTTCAGCCTGCTTTATTTTGGCTATTCGTTACGTTTAGCCTTTCCTTTTACGTTCTGCGGATGAGACATTTGACTTTTAAAGCTTTTAGAAAATAGAAATACTCGTAGGAAATCCTGTTCTAACTCCGTTTCAAGAGGAATCCTTTTGTTTGTATCTACACACCCACAAATAGGCTACACGCAAGCGCCGTGAGGACTTAAGGTTGCTTGTTTGAATGAAATCATCATTGCTATACGTAGACAGACCAAGAGTTGTAGAACTATCGGAGATGGATTTTCCTTAGGGTTTGTAAGGTCACATAAGACATACTGAAGTGAATGCTAAATTGGTGCAAAAGATTCAGAGACTGTTAAACAACTTTTTACCTAAAGGCTTTGAAAAACTAACATTGGTCGGGAAAGTTGGATATTTGTGACCGTTTTAGTTCAAGGTTATAGGAGGTGGTTGAGTGACCTTGATCTGCCTTCAATTCTAGTTACCAAACAACATGATTCATAAGAATGCTAAATTATATTTAATTAATCAGTTCAGATTCTTATACAAACAATTTACCGTACATGAATGTATTTCCCCCCCAAAAAAAAAAAAATTAAAGAGGACATATATTCATTTCTGTGGCTGTTGGGAGGAGAGAATTACTTCAGCTGTCAAGACACTTCCCTTAACTACTTGCAATAAACAAAGGTATATTCCTCAAGAATGATAACACACGCAAATGACTGTTCGCCATGAAGAGCGAGCATTCAAAGCGAGGAAGGGGAGTCGAATTGCGAACTAAATTAATATGCAATTCTTAAAAGTCAACTATTTGTTAATTCTTTAACAAGATGTACATGTAAATGCTAAATGAGTGCAGAGACAAAACAACTCAGAAACACATCTGGTTATAAAAAGACTCCCAGAGAGAGAGAGAGAGAGAGCTCTGCCCTACAAGCTTCCCCGCCCCGTCCCCTCAGAAATGATTATTTTATCGTGAAATGATCATAGATTAGTTGGTTTTGGACGAAGGATGCAAATGACAATATACGTTTGAATGTACACATAGTCATATACGTTCTTGTAAATTTCTATTAATTAAAGCTTTGAGAGAAATTGTAGGACTATTGAATAAGTTATCGCTCCTCTGATGATTACTTCATTAGGAATTACTCGTATGAGCAATTTTCGAAATTTAGAGTGATTCATTAATGGTTTTACTCAACAGGAGATACTAATTTGTTTTGCTCGAAATTGTCTATTACTGTTATTTCCATAATATCAGTCTATGTGGACAAAGTCTGGTTCCCTCTCAATCTTCATCCCAGTAGGGGGTTAGTGCCGTCAGTGCACTTCATGCGGTGTACTGTAGGCATTACTTAATATTCTTTGCAGCGTGACTTCGGTCCCTAGCTGCAACCCTTTCGTTCCTTTTACTGTACCTCCTTTCATATTCTCTTTCTTCCATCTTACTTTCCACCCTCTCCTGTTACACCTTTCAAACTTTTACTGTCAATTTCTGTTTCAGCTCTGAATGACCGCATAGGTCCTAGTGCTTGGCCTTTGACCTAAATTCTATATTCAATTCAATTCAACTCTAAACCTTCATCTTCAGGCGCACACAAACGCACCTGTGTATTTGCATACAGAGAAATGCACATGAAAGCAGATGACCTTGAAACTCTCAACCTGCTCTTCACTCGTCCAAAAACTTAAAGACGAAAAATTGTTTATAAAGATCCTCTAAAGAATTTTCTCACTAACATGGCGATGCAATGATTATCTGTATCCTTTTGGAAGTACACTGGGTCCTAAAATAGCTTCTGAGGGTTTATGACTAATATAGCACACGGATGCGCATCCTTTATCGCAGTGGCGTAACTACCGTTAGTGGTGCCCGGCGCCATTTTCCCCGAGATGCAAGCGAGTACGGGAACCTTTCCCTGAAAAAAGCGGGACACGGTATCTTGAAAACTAACCATAGAATTTTCTTTAAAATAGTCTCGTTATGTTTCCCACACTCAAATTACATTATGTATGTTGAAAGTATTCTATCCTCTTAACCTAACCTATAGTCCGTTTACCTTTACTAAGATCGCTAGGGTGGGACGAGTAGGGAAATCCTGCGGTGTCGAACGTCTCATTGTTTTGATTAAAAATTTTGCCCTGTTAGAGCCTCCTCAAACAAAATAAAGAAAAAAATGGTGTTCATTTCAAGGTAACAACAAAAACATAGCTGACTTCACATATTTTCCTTACAAACCTCATCTATTTTCATAAAGACAAATTATATGTTTAATTGTTTGACCTCAGGTCACAGTCAATTCCATTGTGCTGACACGTGGTCAGGAGGGCATTTAAAAAGGCCAGCTCGATCAAGAACAGAACTGGTCACCTCCTGTAGCAGCCAAGTGTCAGTGGAACTTTTACCTGGCCCGAGGATAGCCAAACCGGATCAGATCTCTCCACCGCCCTTGGAGCGTCTTCACTCTCAGGAACAACAAGGGGGCTGTGTAATGAATGATAAATTATTTTTCTCTCCTAAATGATGAATAGTTTATTTAACCTGCAGAGGCACTGAAGAAATCTAATCACGTAACCAATAAATAACTGCTAAAATAGAATACGGATAATAATCAAAATGGCTTAAAAAGCTATTCCTGCCGAACCACCCTCACAAATTTGTGTTAATGTATTAAACACATTATTATATTATTATAAGAACCATGATTATTATTTCAATTAAGCATACAAAGAAAGAAAATTCATTAGGAGCAACCAAAATTTACTCAACGCTGTTTCTTGAGAAAACGAAGTACAGTAAATGGCAGATCTCGGGTAAAGCCATATAAACAATGGATTAACCCCGAGGGTGAGATTAAAAGGGATAAATAAATATGGCACCGCTGTATTCTTTTCCTGTCCCCACCCTAGCGATCTTAGAAAAGTAAACGAACTATAGGGGCATGGCAAAAAAACCGGGGGCAGGTGCAATACTAGCATACATCTCAGGAATTTGCCGCCCTTGAAGGACTCGGAAAGTGCCGCTCCATTCCCGTGCTAAAAGGTACTAAAGTGGTGACAATTAAACGCACATTTTAAGCCTAAACATCCCAATCATTTATTTTATCTCATAAAGCTAAAACAAAAACAGCATAGCAGATTTACAACGGAATTCTACGAGTTTTGTTAGAAGCGAATTCGCTACTAACAACATCAAAGCCAACTATGGCAGTCAGTCGATGAATCGCTCAAAAGATGCCAGAGCACCGGGCCTCCGGACACTGATGCCCGGGCGGACTAACCGCCACGCCCCCCCCCCCCCACCCACAATTCCTTAGTCTTGCCACTACTTTATCGATCGGGAGAAGATAAAAATTGTTCGAATAACGATAACGTTACATCAAAGAATTTTCCCTTATCATTCTGTGTCACTTTAAAATTAATTGACATACAATTCAACTCAATCGGATGCCCACATGTACATCACTCTTTGGAAACTCAAAAGAAATCCTTATAAAAGGTAACAAATCGAATTGGATAATAAATTTCGTCAAGTGTTTTAAATACTGTGTTCATCCTTCATGCACACATGTGAATGTGATTTTAAAATGTCATGCACACGATGGATTTGTTTCTTTTTTACCATAACGTTTGCTCGTATCGTGAATTTCCCATGCATTAATTTATAATTTTCGAAGAGTGTAAATAAGCAATAAAATTTTATCCAAGATATCAGTAATCTGTATGGTTTTAATGCGCACAACAGAAAATGAGGGAAAATCTGTGCACTTTACGGACATTCCATATTAGTGAGGCAGCTTAGGTGGTTGAAGGGGACATACTGGATAAAAGCACTAAATTTTTTCCAGGCATACCTCAGTAGCCAGGCTTCAGTTCTAGAACCGGCGCCAAGTGATCAGAGCAGCAGGATGCCTACACAATGCAACTTTATACTTGATTATTCAGATACATGCTTATTACATTATATCTGCTATATGTTGCAATTTTTCTATTGTTTCAAATTTTGAGGACTGAATTTTATGAAGATGAAATGGACACAGTGCATTATTTGTCAACAAACTACAACTGAATCCAGGCGCTGCCCATTGAACGCACATAGAATATACAAGTCAGCACCAGTGGCCTAGCATTATTCCTAGAGAATGTGACTCACTTCAGAGAACTGAACTCGTTGCCAGTGCCACTGAATTTCAGCAGTGATATCACAGTGGATGACCTCCTTAGGAATCAAGCACAGTGTTGCAAATCCTGTCATTCATAGTTCGATAGAAACAGAGTGGAAAGAGTAAGAAAGAGGAAGAGAGACGATAGCCACGAAGGCAGGCAGCGACGGTCACGACAACCGTTTGATAACACCAGCTGCATATTTTGCATTAAGCAAGATGGACTTCTGCGTGAATGTACAACTCTAGACACAGGTGATAATGTCAAGTTTATTGCCAGGGATCTACAAGAAACAGGACTGAAGGAACCTCTGACTGACCTTATTGCCCTAGAAGCAAAATATCATCTGGCTTGCCTCATTGGTTTTCGGAATCGCCATCGCTTTCTGGTGAGACAAAGAGAAGCTTCCAAGGATGAAAGTGCAAATGTGAAGACGCTCAAGGCAAGAGCTTTCCTACTAGAACTCCTCACGCATGCTGAAATCAGGTAGAAGAGGGTAAATTCTGCTTTAAGGTTGCTTCATTAAGGCACCTTACGAGAAACGACTTGCATACTTTAGTATTATGGGTGAGATCAACAAAGAACGTTTCAAGGAACAAGTTTTGAATCATTTCCACTATGCCCAAGAGCAGAGTGGTGGGAAGCAAGTGATACTTGTGTTTGAACAAAGAATGCAGCAAATGCTGAGGCAGGAATTCACACCAGAGTATGAGAGAGATGCTTTGATTTTGGCAAAGGCTGCGAGGATTGTGCAAAATGAAATCTTCAGCTCAAGTGGGGTAAATTTTAATGGTGCCCTCCCCAGTGATTGTCAGAAGGTTGTCCCAACCCAACTCAAATCTCTGATAACCATGCTGATGCAAGGAACTGATCTAAAGGACCAGGAGACCATAGATTCACAGGTCTGTCTCACAGTCTCACAGGTAGAAGACCAACAATCTCGAGCAGAGTGTCCTAAGTGACTCACAAGTCTCTCAGGTAACAAGATCACGTCATTCATTAGAGTATGAACCACCCCTTCCTTTGTACATCGGCCTCAATATACACACACACACTCAAGGTCAAAACAACTGGTGAAAAAGATGTATGAACTTGGCATCAGTGTCAGTTATGACAGAGTTCTGCAAGTAGAGAATGAATGTAGGAATTCCATCCATGAGCCTGTCAAAAGGAACTCTTTGCTTCTGTTAAGGTCACCATCCAAGGGGAAGAGCAAGTAATCAGAGAACGTTTCCCTGCTAAAAGATGGTGTGCCTCTTTTCTCTCGTCGGTACATAGTTGCTCAGAGCAAGGATACAATATGGAAATTTTCTTTAAGTACGAAAATCATCCATATCCCCTTTCTCTATCTGAAAGAGGAAAGCTGCACCGAGGAAAGAAGTTCGGCCTCATTTGTGCAAGAAACACAAAATGCCCAGAATGAACCTCTGTCATTTCTGGATGTAAGGATTCTGGATGGTGCCGCTGTGGTGCACATGCTTTCCCCTACTAACGTCACCACATTCAGTGACTGTGCTAATGGTGTTTTCATCCCCCACATCCTGAAGCTGAAGAGTTGATGTGGTATGGGACAGCTACACTGCCAGAAATATCAAGGAGTCAACAAGAGAGAAAAGGGGAATAGGTGTACGCAGAAAGGTTAGTGGTCCAACAAAGGTACCTGGCAACTGATCTGACTTCCTCTGGGACCCCACAAACAAGGAGGAGTTTTTCCAGTTTCTTTCAGACAAAGTTCACTCTAATGACTGGCCAAATGGAAAGGAGGCCTTTATAACGTCAGGCACAGATGTGATCAGCAGAGGTTCAGCCCACTCCATGCCGCGAAGTGACAAGAAGAGGCCAATACCAAGATTGTCACTCGCCTTGTTTAGGACGCACCGTGGACACAGACATCCTTGTCATATTGATAGGAAAGCACCATTCCCTGACCAGTCAACATCAGATGGCAGCAATCTTGGTAGCCTTTGGAACTGGAAAGAACTTCATGTACTGGGATGTCCATGCTATTTACTAAACTCTGGGGAAAGATAGGTCATCAGCACTGCCTATGTTTCAGTTTCACAGGTTGCGATACAACTTCTGCTTTCTTTGGCAAAGGGAAAAAATCAGTATGGGAGACTTGGAATGCCTACATGGAGGTGACAGAGGCTTTCAAGATCATTGTGAATCAACCCAACATGACCATGACAGTGAACTGCAAGGAATTGCAGTTGCATGAGTGCTTCACTGTAATCATCTACAGTAAAACAAGCAACTTGAAGTCTGTGAATGAGGCACGTAGGGAGCTCTTTTCTCAGAAGAATAGGATAATGGAGAACATCCCCCGACACAAGAAGCGCTTGTACAGCATACACTGCATGCAGTCTAACAAGCTGGAATTTGGGCAACCAGTGATCAGTGTGAACATAAACAGAAGCCTCCAACTCTGGAGGGGTTTGGGTGGCTTTTTGAGAGTGCAACATGCACATGGCATCCTGTGTGGTCCAACCTTCCTGTTGCATCCCAGTCCTGCAGTGAACTGGTCAAGTGTGCCTGCAAAACTGCTACGTGTGTAGGACGATGCTCATGCAAGAAGGCACATGGGAAATGCATCGAACTATGTAGCTGCCGAAATGAAAAGTAACTTAAAAGCTTTAATTAGTTTGACATATAAATATTGTTTTTCTTTTTGTTGTTGTTGTTGTTGTTGCAGAGGAAGGCGAATAGATTATTTTTCTATAGATTCTATTGTTTATTTTTCAATGTTTCAAGCTCAGTTTTTTTGCAGATTCATCAATTATAACCCATTAACCTGACCTTCGTGCTTTACTCTGCTCCTTAATTGTGTACGCAATAAGAGTATTTCGATAAATTTTATGACAGATATCCATAATTTGCAAGATAATGAGAAACTAATGATTGATTGATAGCAGAACAAGAAGGGAATACGAGCAAAGCGTATCTTCCCAGGGAAGAAGAAAAGGATAGATAAGAGGCAGGGAAAAAAAGTGGGGTGTCAGTTGTGCCAAAGAGTGGCATACAACATGAAACTAAACTAAGAAAGACCTCAGAAGAGGAAACATGATAAATTTTCACCATTTTATTTAAACATCACATGGTCTGAAAGAACATACACTTTTGATTTGATCTTCATATGTCTTGAATGACACCACTTTACAAAAGTGATTCATATAAGGTTAAGAAGGGTCAAATCTCTTGGCGCCTGTTCTAGAATATGAGCAGGGAACCTAAAGGTTGCATGATATAAATTTGGTGCTTTTATCCGGCATGTCCCAATCCCTTTGAAATTCAGGTGCTAAGCTGCCTCACTATATAGGTTGACATGTAAGCAGATACGGAAATATAAACATTTGATTAAAAAGCAGAAATGTCTCACCAAACGAGCAAATGCATATCTAGTGTCTATTATGTCTTCTGTCAGTTATAAGACTGTCCTTGGAAGACACTTGAAAGCAAAGGAAAGTCAGTGAACATTCTTTGATCAGTCCTGCAAGTAACGTTTCATAATGGTAATATCAATAATGTATTCTGATCAAAATGTCTGTTAAAAAGCAGATTGGCCAACACTAACATAACATCACGTAACCTCTATAAGGGGCTTCATCCTAGAAATAAAAACCCCTCTTATTAGGCAGCCTTCGCCTGCAAGCGCAGGAGGACCTTCTTAATAGTGATACCCTGACTCCCCCCTGGGAAGCATCTCAGGGGCGGGCCAGGGAAACCTCTTCAAGGGATGGCTTCCCTGAGAAGACTTGGCCCACATCTCCATTATGAGGCTTCCTCCAAAGATGTATCCTGGCCTGGCAGGATCCCTGCATCTCTTCTAGGAAGGCCAACCCAGAGAAGGACCTCCCGAGAGGGTTAACCTAGGTTCCTCTGGGAAGACATCCCCTGGAGAGGAACTGGAGACTCTCCTTGAGGGATGCCTCCTCTAGGAAGACTTAGCCTATGAAGTGAGACCTCCCTCCAGGGATGTAAGCTAGCCTGGCAGGAACCCTGCCTCCTTCCTGGCAAGGCAGCGTCCCTTTTAGGGACGACCTGGCTTCCCCTGGGAAGGCATCTCTTGGGGGAGGGACTGGAGACCCTCCTTGAAAGATGCTTCTCCCAGGAAGACTTGGCCCCCACGCCACAGATGAGGTTCTCCTCCGGTGAAGCCCTGCCTCTCTCCAGGGAATTCATCTCTAAGGAGGGGCCACCTTGCTGGGAATTCCCTGGCTCCCGGTGAGAAGGTATTCCAGGTGGAGGGTTTCCCGACAGGCCTGTGTTGCGTTAGAAGGTGTATCTAACTTATTTTCATAACGTGCTACGAAAGGACCTTGGATTCATACTTCTAGATCAAAGTCCGTGAAGATGCAATTGAAAGGAATGTGCAGCCGTTTGGAAGACTCCAGCCTTCGAAAGAACTCCAGAATTTTGGAAGCTTGCATGTGTTAGTGGTCTGATGTTAGTGGTCTGAGGGCCTAGGCTCAGCTCCAGATGGAAATTATTCCTCAAATGTACATCTCACATAAATATGAAGAAAATTGACTTTGTTGCGTTCAGTCAATGAGTTCTGTAAGTTTCTTACTGTCAGAGAGAGAGAGAGAGAGAGAAGTGTTCTTAATATAGGTTTTGAAGCACATTTCTTTGAAAAGTTCTCTGCTAATCAATGAGCTCTCTATAATATGTATAATCTGAACTAGAAACTGAAAAGCGTCTGCCTGCTTGTGATAATAAGGAGCAGGGTTTCCCATTCTTCTTCTTCTTAGCTTAATCAGTAGTTGGGGTTTGTGTTTTTAATAAGCCTTTTCTAGGTGTGCCTGTTTTGTGCACTTTCGTCTGCTCTTTTGTTCTTCATGTCTTCTCGAATGTAGTCTCTCCGCCTTCTCTTTGACCCTCCTCTCCTTCGCGTCCATTGCACTTCCATTTCCAAGATCTCTCCTACAACACGTCGCTCATCATCTCTCCTCAGCAGATGTCCACACCATCTGTCTTGACTCGTGGGCTCTTTTTGGCGTCCTAGCATTTTTAACACTCACTGAACGGCTCTTTGCATAATTTCTTTTGGCAGGTGTTTTACGGACGAATGCTCTTCCTGACTCGAACTCCAACTATATGCTCTTGGGAAATATATAAAAAAGTATAATCACTGCTAAGCGGGTATTCCCTTCACTTACCTATATTTCATATGGGACTTGCACTCGAATCAGCTGGATCAGTTTCGAACAAATCTGATAAGGATATACCAAAACTCACTCCACAAGGACCTAACGAGTCTTCATATACTAAATTGTTGTGTTGAGTCTGAAGAGAAGTCTCTGCAACACGATGTTAAGTGTTCTTCGATAGAACATGGTTGCTGGCTCTAAGACTGAGAAATGCTCCTTTGTTGTGGGATACACACACAAACACACACACACACACACACACACACACATATATATATATATATATATATATATATATATATATATATATATATATATATATACATATATATATATATATATATATATATATATATATATATATATATATATATTATATATATATATATATATATATATATATATATATATATATATATATATATATATATATATATATATATATGTATATATATATTGATCTTCGAAACTTCATCTCCCTGATCTTGCTTCCTGATGGTGTCCAATGACGGAAGAAGTTGAGGCGAAGCAAAACCTGGAAAAACTGCTTTTGCAGGTAAGCTGTGGACATTACTACGGAGGAGCCTTCCAGCAACACAAAGGATTCTTTCCGCCGGGTGAAGATGCTATTCTTCCCACGTAGATCCCACAGCTGAGCCCGTATGCCAATCAATGCCACAGACTGAACGCACCTTCTCAATGAACAGATCCCTGTAGCATAGTGAACGCTCCTTTTCCCAAGGAAGACACAAACCGAATGATAACAAACGCTAGGCATCATACACAGCAAAAGAAGAAGCAGGGAGGATATTTTAAAGCTTGACAGTAGAAGGAAAAGAAGTCACGGAACTGTCCTGCTGAACAATTACTGGTATCAAAAGGTGTCCTCTCGGGTTTTCTCCCTTTTGTCTCTGAAGATGAGCAATAAAAACAGTATGTGCAACACATACGTATATATATATATATATATATATATATATATATATATATATATATATATATATATATATATATATATATATAGACATATATATATATATATATATATATATACTGTATATATATATACATATATATATATATATATATATATATATATATATATATATATATATATATATATATATATATATATATATATATATATATATATATATATATATATGTTTGAAGAAACATTTCAATTTTCATCCAGAAGTAATCGAAGAACTGTGTGGGAGAGGGGACTGAGAAGCCGGTAGGTAGTACTGTATCTGGGAGGCAAAGAGTTTAACTACGTTGCCTGATCCCTATTTGTTTCCAGAAATTAAAAAATAGCTTTTATTCACAATGCAATGCGGACTGCGGACAGGAGTCAAAATTAAAATGCTTGTGTATAATCAAGGTTAAATCAACTATAGATAAACTCTTCCTTTTTATTACCTCTTATTTCACTTTAATACGAGTATCTTTACAAAATATCCTCACGTGATATATTGAATACAGAACTACCGCTGCTCACTTTGTCATCTCAACACACACGACCCTTGAAGTAATAATTACTGAATATAAGAAGCTGCAAAGGCAATATATTTGAGAGAGAGGAACAAGTCAGTTACCACAAATTCTACCTTTGGAGAGAGAGAGAAGGGGGTGTCACTTCTGTGCTGTCGGAGTTGTTTCACTGCGAGTTTTGTTTTCATACTAAAAGACTTCAGTTGTTTTATGGGGTTAATCTCCTTCCTTCTAGGTATTCATGAGTGCAATGGATGACCAGAATTAGGGAATTTCTTTTTCATAAAGCACGCCCAATGCCAGAGATTAAAACCGAGATCAGGCATGGGCTTTGGCGGAGGGGGTTGCGAGGAGTGAGAACTCGAACCGTTGCCTCCCCTAATTCTGTTATTATCTGGATTTAGCATGTAAGATTTAGTTTTGTATGAAGACTGTGAATGATATTGTATTATATATGTTTATATATATATATATATATATATATATATATATATATATATATATATATATATATATATATGTATGTATGTATGTGTATGTATATATATATATGTATGTATATGTATACAGTATATATATATATATATATATATATATATATATATATATATATATATATATATATATATATATATATATGAAAGTGTTTTATTACATCACTGTGATTCATATACAAGCATTAAGCTGCAAATGTCCTTTAATATCCATTTCGCTCTACCTCGAAATAATACATTTTCATATAATATATGTTAACCGGAAGGGGAATTTCTTAGTTGATAATAAGTTCGTTGCCTCGTGGGATCGAACCACGGAAGACAAGAACTCAGGATTACAATAACGCTTCAACCACATAGCCTTGGGGTTTAAGGCGTCACTGTAGTCCTGAGTTCTTGTCTTCCGTGGTTCGCGCCCACGAGACAAGAAGTTATCATCAACAAAAAAATTCCTCTTCGGGTAACATAAAGTATATGAAAATCTATTATTTCCTGAGGTAGAGCGAATTGGATATTAAAAGACATTTGTAGCTCAACGCTTGTGTGTGTGCATATATATATATATATATATATATATATATATATATATATATATATATATATATATATGTCTGTGTGTATACAGTATATATATATATATATATATATATATATATATATATATATATATATATATATATATATATATATATATATATGTCTGTGTGTATACAGTATATATATATATATATATATATATATATATATATATATATATATATATATATATATGTGTGTGTGTGTGTGTGTGTGTGTGTGTGCTTAGAAAATCACAGTAGATGCACGTGACTTCAGTGTATAAGCGAATCCCACAGGAAAATGACAGGCAGAAGTTCAGTACCAAGTGCTTTCACATTTATTCACACATCGTCTGGGCACAAATGAGACACAGATGAAAGGAAGGTTACAAAGTAAACAAAAAGAACAAGAATACCAGTTGATCAGTTGTCAAAGGGTAATAAACAGAAAGATAATCCTGGATAACCCGAGAGCAACAAGAGATAAGAAAGTTCAACCATACAAAATCCAGATGGTTAATTGCCAAGGGGCAATATAAACAAAATGGTAATGCAGGAAAATCCGGGATCACGCTGTCACAAACTAGAACCAAATACTTAACCATAAGAGATACGGAATCTTACCCATTCAAATTGCAGAAACATGTTTAAAACTGAATACTAATTTTGCTTATGTTCATCAACAACTTTTTTAATTAAGAAGGCATCAAGTTTAGACAAACTCTAGTCAATTTTTTTATCATTTCCCCATTTTTAGATTTATTTATGTTATTATTATCTAAATCTTCAGTATTATTATTTTATCATTATTTTTCATCATTATTTTTCGTGGCGGGCGGGCACGTGCCCAGGTGGCCCCCCTCCCCGATCCGCCAGTGTATACATATGTGTGTGTGTGTGTGTGGAGATTGGCTTCAGGGTCTTCAGATATTCCATGGGGACTCCATAAGAATTCCCTTCTTCTGAGATTATATATATATATATATATATATATATATATATATATATATATATATATATATATATATATATATATATATATATATATATATTTTTTTTTTACCCGTGGTTTTAGTTTGAAATATGCTCTGTGAGACAGGTAGCAACAATTTAAGGTAATTTAGCCTTGTGATTCTGACTTCGTGGGTATGGGAAAACGTAAAAAGAGGAAAACAAAGGAGAATTTCATATGAGCATAGGGCTCTGGTTGCTGAGGGAAATATTACGTAAAACACGTGGGCACATTTAAAGTAGTGTATTTACATAAATGACATTAGTATGGGAAAGAGGAACTCAAGTAGATTGAATGAAACTGGGGAATTCCAGCCACAGTCCGAGAAGTTCCACGAAATAGGATCCTCTGAAATGAGAGATATGCACATTATACGCCAGTAATGAAAATAGACAAAAGAATAATGAATTCGAAGCTGCACTGAGGGTGCCAAAGGAGTAATAAAGAATTAATGCTGCCGATGCAAGAGGCGCACGGACATTAGACAAGGGAGATTTCTGGCTTTCTCTTTAAGAAAATATTACGAGACAAAAGCGTGACTGAAATGGGGCTCTTCCAGGGCACTTTACCTTAGCAGATTTTCCGAGGGCGCGTAGAAGGCAGTCCATGGATGACTTGCGATTTCCGAGGGCGAGTTTCTTCCACGTGGTGAGATGCAAGGGCTTCCGTAAAGGTGCAAGGCGATGGGGTCTCCTCGAAACTCCAAGCAATGGCGTGTGGGCTCGAGGAATACGGTCGAAGGGCACGAGGAGAAGTATACTTTGGAAAGGGCCACGTGGTTAGGATGCAAGGGCATCGATGGGGCCAGGTGTTGGGGACGTCTTCACTCCATATCCTCCAGCCCGCGTGTGTGTGTAGACCTCGTGGGTTTCTGCTTTTTATCCCCTCCTATGGGGCAGGGGGTGCGTCCAACACAGATGTTTTGACTCATTGCACCTGCTGCCCGCAGGGGAGGTTTTGGCCTGTAGGAGAAACACCCAAGCCAGATTACTTTTGCCTCGAAGGAAAGATCTTTATCAAAAATGGGAGCGGCTTTAATCTTTTAAACCCTTGTTTTTAAGTCGATAGACAGATGGTCTATCGATCGGCCAGCTGGCAGTAAATGAAACACAACAGAACAACCAACAACAACAAAGGAGGGGGAGGCAATTTGCTAGCGAATTCTTGCTAATCATAATACCTCCCCATACAAGATGATGTACATACCTCCTTTGGGTGTGTACATCGATACTCAAGAATGAGCGGCAAATGCTTTACGTTACTCTACATTCTGCCTTGCAATGAACTTTACTACTAAGGGTTTTATGAAGCTGTGACATTACTTTTAATAACACATTGGGACAATTTTCGTTAACAGAACGCAAAGTGATTTAAACACTTGCAAAAGAATAATTACTTTAGATTTGGTTACCCACTGGTAACTTTATAATGTGACTCGAACAATTGTGAATTAATTAAGATTATAGGACCACGTATATGAGGCTATGGCCAACAAATGAAAAGAAAGGTTATTGTTCAAGAATTAAAATACACGGTTACTTAATTTTAGATAAAATGCATGCGGTTAGTACAATCTGCCTTGAAGAGGCTGTGTAAATGAAAAACAGCGTTTATTTTTGTAAATGACATCCCCTTTACACCATATTGTAATGACTATACAAATTCTCATTGATAATTTATCTTCGTTTTAACGTGCTTTGCTCAGCTATCGTTCAACGCGAGCTGAGGGACGACCCACACACCGGGAATTTGACAGTCGTGTGCGGGCGAGAGTATTCATGCGAGGTTTTAATTCGCTAACCTTAAACTACGCTAATTTTATCGTCCACTGCCCACTCGAGTACTCCATGTTATGACGGGGTGAGCAGACAAAAGATGTGGGGTCTTAGGACAAACAGAGATCTTGGAAGGAATGGAAGGGGAAAAGGGATAATAATAACAAAAGGAAAATTACCAAGACGTTACGAATGAGACTTGACCGCATATGAAAGGCGGGACACGTCCTCAGAGCTTACTGAAAGGGGCATTTAAATCACAAGGGCAAGAGTTTATGACTCGCGATTCATTAAAATAAAGATAACTAAATGACTAAAAGAAAGTAAATGATATTGGCAGAAGAGCTAAGGGAAAAAGAGTGAGGGTTTTATTGTGTTAGGCGGGAATTTATCGTCCTTCGCCTATAAATTACGGCCCGGACTATCACTTCAGTCCCAGGGCGAGGAATGTGCACCCGAAGGGCGCGACTCCTTCAGGAGGGGCTGACACGCACGCCCGGTGCCAAGGTATGGGCGCAAGGGCGTGCCACTTCTCACTCTGTTATTCTTAATGATTTATACATTGTGTGGGGAATGGTATCCCGTATTTAATTGCCTCTTGTGGTGATAATTTAAGGGAAGATTAATAGAAGGTGATAAGAGATAGAAGTTCCTGAGGAACGGAGGAAGATAGAGGAGGGCCTGACATCCCCTTCTGGATTAGGGGTGCCAAGACCTTCGAAAGATGAAATGGTGGCACAGGTGCCATGGGAGCTCTAGAGCTCTTTGTAAATTACCTGGAAATCTCCACGCCCGTGGTAATTTCGCCTCGAGTCTTTCTTAATGGGACAGTCGTCCTCGGCCGGGAAGCGGAGGGCCCGCGACCGGAGGGCGGCACGGAGTACCACCTGGGCCTGCTGATGCGACAGCTGACAAAGGAGTGTTCCGTGCGGGTTCTACCATGATCCGTCGCGGCTCTTGTAGTTCATCGCCAAGTGAGATATGGCAGAATCCTGACTTGCAATTGTGTCGGCGACGGGCTGAGGCAGAGAGGAGGCGGTCGGGGGTGGCGTGAGCGGCTCGCAGGTAACGTTGACCAGCTCAGGCACGGGTTGCGAGGCCGCACCTGCAGGTGAGCTTCCGCGGTGGTCGGGAGGAACCGTCTCTCTGACCGATGCTGGTAGCGGTGCCAGGCCAGGGGAAGAGAGGGGGTCCGGAGTTGGATCCCGTGAATGGAGATCAGCGTAGCGCTCTGGCGCTGGCACTAGGGCAGCGTCAGGCGCTATCAGAGGTTTCTTGGGCTCGTCGGTCAGGACGGACGAAGCTTGGCCCTGCTCGGGGCATGCAAGTGGCACCGGCAGGAATTTGGCATCTCCTGAAGGGAGATCTGATTGGGGCCCTGGCACTGGCACTGAGGCAGGGCCGGGCACTGGAATTGGATCGGGAACCGATCGAGGGGGCCACTGTACATTGTACTCAGGTGGCACTGGTGGGGACTGCACGTCCTCCTGGTACCCAGGGGGCGCCAGTCTTGACTGAGGGAGAAGCGGGGGAGGATTACTCGCGCCCGCGGAATGATTCGGGGAACGTGGACCCCTAGATTGTCGTGATTTCGGCGGGGACTGGAAGTCCTGTCCCAGGATGACGTCATAGCCTCCGGGGAGATGGCTTGCTACTGCAAGATTGCAAATTTTGGATTGGTGAGGTCTTGTGACTCTCAATTGGACCGTAGGGAGTATCATTTTAAATTGATTTATTCCCCTCGATCGTGACGAGTTTTCGTCTATTGACGATAGCTCCGTGGGGAACTCTGTCCCTTCAGATGAGGGAGATTTGTGCGCCCGAGTCCTCGAAAGCAGTGACTCGGCGCGCTGGCTCACTACCTCGTGGAGGGGCCACGTATACAGGCCCTTCGGCGGGAGGGCCTAATGACTTGGGATCTGTGACGGCCAAGGCGACGGTGGGAGTAGTTGATTTATTATTGCGTGGGCATTTCGCCCATGCGGGAGAATGGCCATAAACCTTGCACGCCGTGCAAAAGGTCTGGCTAAAGTCTTTCCGCTGCCCATGTGGAGGGCGAGGCGAGTTATTTGTCGGTTTTCCGGGAGAGAGAGGAGCCGGTTTCTTGTTCCGGCACTGTTCAGAGGAATGCCCCGTTTTCTTGCAATAATGGCAAGTTAGGGGCTTGCCCAAGTTCCCATTTTTGTGGGAATTTGAACCTCCGAGGAGGGACGGGGATTTATCTTCCACCCCATGGATCCTTCTTGAGGGTGGTGAGTTTCCACATGTCTGCTATTCGCAACACTCGGTGAGTGTTGCTGGGGCTTTTTCCACTATATGAGTGGCGAGGGCAGGAGGGGCGTGGCGCAGGAAATGCTCGAATTTAAACCGCTCGAGTACCTCGGCGGTGTTAGTGGCTCCTTCGAATCGAGCCATTTTGTTAATGCCCGCTCGAATGGTACGCCCAATCGGACCAAGTCTGGCCTGCTTCTCTGGGCTGCTCTCCAACGTCTCCTCCACTGCGCTCAGGGGTAATCTCGTGCGCCTTCGAACTGCTTGGCGACGGCTTCCCAGTTTCCCCGATCGTCTGCGGGAAGGGCGTGGTAGGCAACGAGGGCCTTTCCGCCCAGGAATTTAGTGAGAACAAGGGAGAGTTCCGCGGGGAGAGATCGCAGCACTCCAGGACTCGTTCGCCCTTTCAAGCCATACTGGTTCGGACTCGGTCCATTTTGGCATGAACGAGTGAGCTTGGCTGAGGGCACTCATCCCCGCGGCAGGGGGCGGGGGGGTGGCGGGCTGTCGTTCTAGCATCTGGAGCTCGTGGGCGCGCTGTCGCTCTCGATCTTCCCATTCTCGTTCCTCCCTTTTCTCTTGGGCGATTCTGTCTCTCTCCTCTCGTTGTTCTTGGGCAATTCGTTCCCTCTCTCTCTCTGCACGTTCTTTATCCTCCCGTTGTTCTTGGGCAATTCGTTCCCTCTCCTCTCGTTGTTCTTGGGCAATTCGTTCTCTCTCTCTCTCCTCACGTTCTCTTTCCTTCTCCTGCTCTTGGGCAATTCTTGCCCTCTCTCTCTCCTCACGTTCTCTTTCCTTCTCCTGCTCTTGGGCAATTCTTGCCCTCTCTCTCTCCTCACGTTCTCTCTCTCTCTCTTCACGTTCTCTTGCTCTCTCAGCCTTGGCATTGTCCACTCGCTCTTGAACCCATGCTCTCAGATCTTGCCCCGATAGTCCCATGTCCTTCCCAGCGGACATGTAGAATTTGAAATCCTCGTTTTGTTGGGCTCTGGTATTAGCCATTTTGAAATAATGGTTATATGATATGTCTGAAAAGACTCAGGTTGTCTGAAAAGACTCAATTGCAGGAATCTGAAACACTCAATGGTTCAGACTGCAGGAGAATGGATCTGTCTGAATAAGACAGGTGATTAGTAAGTCTGAGGAGACTTTTTTGTTAAAATTTGATATGTCTTGGAAAGACGTGGTTGTTCTTGGCGAACGAATTTTAATATGTGTCTCGGAAGACGTAGTTGATTTTGTCACGCTCGGACTTGGCCGGCTGTAGCGTGAAGTTAAGGAGTTGTTCTAACGAACTAGAATGATCAGTCCCGTAAGGGCTTAGATGTGTGTGAACTACACTATATAATGTCTCAAAAGGACTTAATTTTGGGTTCCGCAGGAATGAGAAATTCTCGCCACGTGCATGTAGAATTTTTAGGAGTCTCTGAGGACTGGAATTTGGAGAAATTCTCGCCACGTGCGACGTAGAATTTTAGGAGTCTCTGAGGACTGGAATTTGGAGAAATTCTCACCACGTGAGAGAATTTTAGGAGTCTCTGAGGACTGGAATTTGGAGAAATTCTCGCCACGTGCGACGTAGAATTTTAGGAGTCTCTGAGGACTGGAATTTGGAGGAATTCTCGCCACGTACAACGTAGAATTTTAGGAGTCTCTGAGGACTGGAATTTGGAGGAATTCTCGCCATGTACGACATAGAATTTTAGGAGTCTCTGAGGACTGGAATTTGTTAGGAGTCACTTAGGACTTGGAAATACGATTCGTCCCTTAGGACTTAGAAATTACTAACGGGAAACCCAAAGAAAAATGTATGCTGGGAAATGAATGGGAAAAAAAAAAAAAAAAAGGCTACACACGCGGGCCTGGGCGGGGGGGTGTGGTGCAGGTCGTCTGGCCAACACCAGAGGTAAACCCATATATTTATACACCGTCTGGGATTCCGGGGAATTTCCCAGTCGTCTGAGAGGATAACAGTACAACGCCCTAGTAATTTCCCTATAAGCGGAGTTTAAATTTCGCTTTCCTAACACCTAACTCGAATTCTAACTACACTGAGAGAATTGTCAGCAATGCAAGCTGACTTCGTCGTGTCCCAAGTGGGAATTTATTCGCGCCTAAATAACAGTTCGCTAATTCGAAATGCGAAGTAAAAGTTATCACAGAGGAATTTCTTTCGCACTATTCCTCGAAGCAAGAATATGGCAAGGATTTTAACACAGAGGAATTTCGCACTATTCCTCGAAGCAAAGGATGGTTAGCACTGGTTATTTCCTAACTACCTATCCTGAAAGGCATGCATTAACGAATCTAATACGGCGGTTCTTTTCTCTCAGTGAATACATGCGTCCCTATTTCTAATTCCTAGGAACAGTCACGATTGTAAAAGGTTTTGCTAAGATAAACACATTACTTACGTGGAATTTTCTGGATCTGTGTGCTGGTTTTACACATAAGGTTCGTAATTGTCTCGTACCCAGCTTAGCTTTGCTAATAGCTGATCTGGCACGTTGCAAATGCAATAAAGCAACACTAGGGAACTGCAACTGCAAAACGAGATCTATGGCCAGGTCGCCATTTTTACGTTTTTCCGTGGTTTTAGTTTGAAATATGCTCTGTGAGACAGGTAGCAACAATTTAAGGTAATTTAGCCTTGTGATTCTGACTTCGTGGGTATGGAAAACGTAAAAAAAGAGGAAAACAAAGGAGAATTTCATATGAGCATAGGGCTCTGGTTACTGAGGGAAATATTACGTAAAACACGTGGGCACATTTAAAGTAGTGTATTTACATAAATGACATTAGTATGGGAAAGAGGAACTCAAGTAGATTGAATGAAACTGGGAATTCCAGCCACAGTCCGAGAAGCTTCCACGAAATAGGATCCCTCTGAAATGAGAGATATGCACATTATACGCCAGTAATGAAAATAGACAAAAGAATAATGAATTCGAAGCTGCACTGAGGGTGCCAAAGGAGTAATAAAGAATTAATACTGCCGATGCAAGAGGCGCACGGACATTAGGCAAGGGAGATTTCTGGCTTTCTCTTTAAGAAAATATTACGAGACAAAAGCGTGACTGAAATGGGGCTCTTCCAGGGCACTTTACCTTAGCAGATTTTCCGAGGGCGCGTAGAAGGCAGTCCGTGGATGACTTGCGATTTCCGAGGGCGAGTTTCTTCCACGTGGTGAGATGCAAGGGCTTCTGTAAAGGGGCAAGGCGATGGGGTCTCCTCAAAACTCCAAGCAATGGCGTGTGGGCTCGAGGAATACGGTCGAAGGGGGCACGAGGAGAAGTATACTTTGGAAAGGGCCACGTGGTTAGGATGCAAGGGCATCGATGGGGCCAGGTGTTGGGGACGTCTTCACTCCATATCCTCCAGCCCGCGTGTGTGTGTCACCTCGTGGGTTTCTGCTTTATCCTCCTATGGGGCAGGGGTGCGTCCAACACAGATGTTTTGACTCATTGCACCTGCTGCCCGCAGGGGAGGTTTTGGCCTGTAGGAGAAACACCCAAGCCAGATTACTTTTGCCTCGAAGGAAAGATCTTTATAAAAAATGGGAGCGGCTTTAATCTTTTAAACCCTTGTTTTTAAGTCGATAGACAGATGGTCTATCGATCGGCCAGCTGGCAGTAAATGAAACACAACAGAACAACCAACAACAACAAAGGAGGGGGGGGAGGCAATTTGCTAGCGAATTCTTGCTAATCATAATAATATATATATATATATATATACAGTATATATTATGATTAAAAAGAGGGGTGAAGAATTATTGCAATTATTACCAAACACTAGACATGGCCAACTTTCCAGGGAATCAGCAATAATTCCCGAAGACTGAAGCAGCTCCCGTGGAGCCCAAAATGGCTCCGGAATCCAGACACATCAGTTACATCAATTATTGTGTCCGGGGATGAGCAAGAATTTCCGAAGACAGGATCGGCTCTGGCGAAGCCAGGAACGGCTCCAAAATCCCAGCAGAATCCAGATACATCAATTACTGTGTCCGGGGATGAGCAAGAATTCCCGAAGACAGGATCGGCTCCGGCGGAGCCAGGAATGACTCCAGAGTCCCAGCAGAATCCAGACACGGCACGTGTGTAAGTTTTCAAAACTAATGATCAGGCAGAGAGAGATGATCTCTACCAAACGAAGATGTTTCTAAATTTGCTTTCATTTGTGCTTGAAAGTGCTTTGGCTCCGGGGCTAAATTTCCCCACGAGAATATTTTTTACATCAATCTTGTTGTGCTATTCACTGAAGTATTTATACTTCGTGGAATTTGCATGGATTTGGTTCAGTTCTTTATTGATTTCATGGCTTTGGACAACTCTGACTGTCCGGAGGAGTCTCGAGCTCAAGACGACGATAATTCCGATTGTGAAGACGATGATAGTGTAAAGTCTCTCCTGAGCGGGTTTTCTATGGTGACGTCCCATTTTCTTTGCCTCTACAATTCGTCACACCTGGCGTGTCGGGTCACGCAGATCCAATCATTTAAACTGTGTATATAATTATTTACCTGTCTCCAATTTTGTATGTCATGTATTCTTCTTTCGCAGGCATCAAATTGTATTCAACTCCATTTTTGTACATTTGTATAATTCAAAATGTATTCGTTCACTGTATTTATTGTTAATTATTATCGACCTCAGGTCACCCTTGTTCTCATTGTATTCCACAGCGTGACATCAGTCTGCCGCTATATAAACTGCCTGGGTCACCAATAAATCAGAGTAAATATTTCCTGCTCGTTTCTTTCGCACCTCTTAAAGTGGTGACCCCGGAGTGGTTCCTGGAGCCATTAGGTGACTCACACGGTGACTCAATCTTGGCTCCAGGGACTACCCACACCCCTAATGGCCTCACAACGGTGCTGTAACCAGCATTCAGGCGTGATGACTCTCGTCAGCAATCACCAGCGTCATTAACGGACTCACACGGCACGCACGGCACGCTTCCAAGTGCGTTTTGACGCGAGTATCCCACTCCAATTAAGAGGGCAAGAGCGAGCATTGACGCGAACAACCCCTCCCCTGTCCAATTAACTGCTAACCTCGCAGATTCGAATGTCTACCTCCCGCCCATATCACCCGCGCCCGCCCCACGCCCGAGGCTCTTGCGCTGCTCCACACCCCTGCCCGCACCCTCCCCTGCCCAGAGCCCCGCCACACAGGACAAGCAAAGGCCACCCTGACCATAAAGCTGCTGCCTTTCACGCAGGGGAACCCGTCGGTGTGGCTGTACAGGGTCAAGAGTCAATTCAGGCTTGCAGAACTCAATGACGAGGTGCTACAAGCAGACACAGTACTCAATGCCTGCCGGAGGAGATCTACAGGAAACTCGTCCCGTGGGTGTCCGCCGCACACCCCCTCACCTACCACCTCCTGAAGAAGTCCCTCCTCAAGACATGCTCCCTGCCCTGCCGGTCGCCGAGCGGGCCACCCGCGCCCTCGACCTCGCTGTCAACTCGCATCAGGATCAGAGCATCATGGAGTCATGGGGCATGATGCAGGACCTCCTCACCCTCCCCAATGCCGAGAAGCCACCTCCAGCGCGTGCGCCGAGGCCCTACTCTCCAGTTGGATCAGCCGCTTCGGCATCCCTGACCACATTACAACTGACAGGGGCCCTGCCTTCCTGTCCGAACTGTGGTCCGCCCTGGCACGGCTGCTGGGGACAGCTCATCACACCACCACGGCTTACAACCCCGCAGCCAACGGCTTGGTCGAGCGGTTTCACAGGTCCCGGAAGGTGTCCCTCATGGCCCGCTGCACCGCTGAGGATTGGAAGTACCAGCTGCTGTGGGTCCTCCTCGGGCTGAGAACCGCGCCCAGGGCCAACGGTGCCCCATCCGCAGCTGAGAAAACCTACGGCAAGCCCCTTGTGGTCCCGGGTGAGCTAGTTACAGAGGACCGCCACAACCCATCTGTCCAGAGGCTCCGCGACATTGTCGGCAAGTTCGCCCCCTGCAAGCGGACATACACCGACAGGTCAGTCACCTTCACGCCGCCCGGCCTCTCCTCCACCACCCATGTCTTCGTCAGGGATGACGCCATCCGCCCGCCACTGACCAGGCCCTACAGGGGGCCCTTTTGCGCGCTGGAGAGGAACAACAAGGCGTTCCTGCTCGCCCTTCACGGGAAGAACAACTGGGTGTCGGTGGACCGCACCAAACCCGCCCTCCTGGAGGAGGATACAGACGTCACCACACCGCACCCTCCACCTGGTCAGTCGTCGCCACAGCCGGCCCCCCGTAAGAAGCGGGCACATGGCCGCCCCTGGAAGCACCCACCCACACCCGCAGCCAGCCGCCCCCACACACAGGGTGTTGCCCCGATGTCCTCATGTAGCCGCGGCACCCTTCAGCGCCCCAGCAGATACGCCGACTAATCAGACGTTATCCATGTCTTGGGAGGGGAGTATTTGTAAAGTCTCTCCTGAACGGGTTTTCTATGGTGACGTCCCATTTTCTTTGCCTCTACAATTTGTCACACCTGGCGTGTCGGGTCACGCAGATCCAATCATTTAAACTGTGTATATAATTATTTACCTGTCTCCAATTTTGTATATCATGTATTCTTCTTTCGCAGGCATCAGATTGTATTCAACTCCATTTTTGTCTATTTGTATAATTCAAAGTGTATTCGTTCACTGTATTTATTGTTAATTATTATCGACCTCAAGTTTTGGTAGACATAATTAACATACAGTGATGAAACATATATCAATGGAAAGGCCAGGAAATTCTACATATGGCCAGTTGCATGAGATTCAAGACAGATTAATGAATGCAATGCAGTAGCATAATATATGTAAAATGGAGAGACATTTGGCATCTTCACAAACAGAAACACACATACAGTTTGATACAGAAGATTCGGTGGAACATTATGAGTACATGATTAGAATGCTTGCATGGCAATGCAAGTAATGGTGATTGTACACAAATCGAGACAACAATGGTTAGGGAGAAACAGATGGAAATATTGTATGGTTGAAATCGCGTTCCTGTAGAGAAAGAAAACGAGACGCTTGCTTTGTCCTGTCCACTTCGACGATGACGATTGACGAACACACGAACACACACGTGTTTGGAAGAGGCAGCGTCGGGCTCTCTAAGTACCTCCCCAAGACATGTGTAACGCCTGATTGCTTGGAAGAGACTGGCCCAACAGGCTTTGACGGTAAAGCGTAATGCATCGTTGTGGAAATTGTCTTGCCAACAATGAGTTAGCTCGAAGGGCTTGGGCTCAGGGCGCGGGTAGGAGGCTGAAGGGCAGCGCCTGACCAGCAGGAGCTCGAGGTAAAAAGTAAGTCTGCTTTGCTACCAGTTTACAACCACTGAGCCCCTCCTAGGGCTGGCCCGAAGGATTACACTTATTTTACGTGGCTAAGTCTTGGTTACCAGCAACGGGACCTACAGCTTATTGTGGAATCCAGTTAAATGAATTTCTATCACCAGAAATAAATTCCTCTAACTTTCATCAGCCGGGCGGTGGAATCGAACTCCGGCCCATCGAATGACGGTCTGAAGCTCAACCAACTCGGCCAACAAAGGGCTAGGAGCTCGAGGAGGACGGGAGCGGGTTGAAGGGTGACGCCAGATGATCCTTCGGTGGCCGGCTCGAGGGCTGAAGGATGATGGCAGCTGATCCTTGGTAGCCAGCTCGAGAGGGGCGGCAGCAGGCTGAAGGATGACGTGGCTGGTCCTTCGTTGGTCAGCTCATCCAGTACGAAAAGCGGGGCGGCCTCGGGTTTCCTGGAGGAGGCATCCAGGGCTCCGGTGGTGGGGTGGATCATCTCGGAGGGTCGGACTTCTACTGAGAACTCAGGAACGGCGGGAAGCAGCGAGGCGGTGAATGGTCTGTCGGCGCGTGGGTCGTCATCTTGGGTCGGCCGGGTCCTTCGGGTCACTCTGGGGTCACCAGTGTAAGGACTGGGGTATGAGTGACATACTGGCTGGGTGTTTGCTGGTTTATTGGTAGTTCCTTACTGAGATAAATGTACATGTTGTTGTTGTTTTAGATTTAGCTGGCCTTGTGCCAGCATGGGCTCTTGCTCCTAGAGCAGCCCATAACTCTATGTTGATGATGAGTCTGTGAGATGGGTAGGTTAATGAAAACTTTATTATGATACATGAAAGTGATTTTGGTGGGGTTTAAATGTACAGAATCTTCGAAGATGTTATTGACGCGTGCGAGCGGTAAAGTAGCGTCTACACACAGACAGGTAAAACAGAGATAAAAGACTCAGACGTCTGTGTTTGTCGGCAGACAAACAGATGGCGATTTTGGTAGACATAATTAACATACAGTGATGAAACATATATCAATGGAAAGGCCAGGAAATTCTACATATGGCCAATTGCATGAGATTCAAGACAGATTAATGAATACAATGCAGTAGTATAATATATGTAAAATGGAGAGACGTTTGGCGTCTTCACAAACAGAAACACACATACAGTTTGATACAGAAGATTCGGTGGAACATTATGAGTACTTGATTAGAATGCTTGCATGGCAATGCAAGTAATGGTGATTGTACACAAATCGAGACAACAATGGTTAGGGAGAAACAGACGGAAATATTGTATGGTTGAAATCGCGTTCCTGTAGAGGAAGAAAACGAGACGCTTGCTTTGTCCTGTCCACTTCGATGATGACGATTGACGAACACACGAACACACATGTGTTTGGAAGAGGCAGCGTCGGACTCTTACAAAGTCACCCTTGTTCTCATTGTATTCCGCGGCGTGACGTCAGTCTGCCGCTATAAAAACCGTCTGGGTCACCAATAAATCAGCAGTAAATTTTTCCTGCTCGTTTCTTTCGCACCTCTTAAAATAGTTCAGATAGTGAAGGCTACAATGGTTCAGACAGTGAAGAAGAAGACAGTTCAGACAATGAAGAAGAAGATAGTTCAGATAGTGAAGAAGAAGAAATAACGCATCTAGATATCAGTCGAAAGGTTGAAAAAGCAACTAAGGAAAATGAAAACGTTTTAAGGCTTGAGAAAGAGAGGTTACAGAAGGATCAGCTGATAACTGAATTAAAAAAGAAGGTAGAGGGGCTGACAGAAGGAGGAATGAAGATGGAACAAAACATAAATGACCTGGAACGCCTCAATCAAGAAAAGGAAAGACAAATATATTCAGTGTCCGCAGAAATGCAAAAACTGAGAAACGAAATGACGGAAAAGGCGAAGGAAACAGAAGTGCAAATAAAGGAGAAGGAGGAGAAAGACCAAAGGCTAATTATTTTGGAAAACACGGTTGTAGTTCCCCAGATGGAGAAGGAGACTTTGCATCGAGATCTACAGCAAACGGAAAATAGCAGAAGAGAAATGCAAGTAACAATAAACAAGCTAAACGAGGACTTGGAGAAACTTCGACAAGAAAAAGGTAGGAAGCAGAATCACATTGAAAGTCTTAACCGGCAAAACGAGAACAAGACCTTGAAGATCAACGATTTGGAAGACGAGTTACAAGTCCTTACCACTCAGAAACAGATGGCCCATGAAAATTCGGAACAGCTCGACCGATGTAAATTAGAAATCGCCGAGAAAAAGGAAGAACTGGAAAAGCTTAAAGAACAGAACTTGCAGAAGGATAGAGAGATCCTCCGACTGCAAAATGAGTGCACCCAGAAACAAAAGGAAGTCATATGTTTGTTAAAAGAATCTAAGACTGTTGTAGCAGAGAAACCGAAGGCCAATGGAAAGCTGAACGAAATGACGAGGAGGAGAGTTCAGCTCTAATAGAATTCGAACTGGCTGAGGCGAAGGAAGAACCAGAGATGATGGAGTTCGAAAAGATGGAACGACCTTGGAACTCGAACGACTCAAGAAGAGACCTTGGCCAAGGATAGGAAGATCTGATCCTTGGAGACGAAAGTCAACATTCTTAAAGGAGAAAACACAAGTGAAGAAATGAAGGGCAACAATCTCATACGCAAGGAAAAGGAAGCGTGCAGAAAAGAGAAGAATAAGATTAAAATGGTGCCTCAAGTAGGTTAACCTACATCAGAGAGGAAAGCTGAGGAGAAAAAGGCTTTGGATAAAACTCGATGTCTAAGGAAACCCCACATCAATTGCAAAGCCCTCTACCGACAAATGGACAACATCGAGGAAAAACTTCGCCAAATAATGGCATTGCAACGACCTTCAACTGGCACCAAGAGGCACTCAAAAGACCCAACCAAAACTGCATTAAATACGAAGCCCCTAAACAGAAAGGAAGCACATCAGAAAATGAGGCTGGAATCTGCAGCCAAACTACGAACACTGGAGCGTGAATCTGAAATGGTTCGGAGGCTGCACAAGATAAACGCCGTCACTTGAATGGCGCGTAAAGATGATTCTGCTTTTAGATGAAAACTGGTGGTTTGCTTGCAGAAGAAAGAAGCTACGATATCTACGATGTTGGGAACAGGAATGAGCTGAGTTTTGTGTTGGAAATCAATCCTGGATATGGTTGTGGAAGCACCTCTGCGCGATGGAGACACTACAGCGGCTGGTGGGACTAGCGGCAAGTGCCCTGAGACTGGATTGTTGTGTACCCACTCCCCTGCCATGCGATACCCTCGGGAATGGGGTATCAATGCCCAATCATATATGCGTGGAAGGCAACCACTGGAGCGGCGTAAGAACCCGTAAGTTTCATGCCTACTTCATATGTGAACTGGGTCATGCATTGCATATTGGATCCCATTCTTGCATATACTGCAGAGGCAACCTCTGGCGCGGCGTAAAAACCCGTAAGTTTCATGCCTTTTATATATGCAAAATATGGGTTTTATGCAATGCATACCGGGTCAAATTCTTGCATATACTGCGGTGGCAACCTCTGGCGCGGCGTAATAACCCGTAAGTTCAATGCCATTTACATATGCAAAGCGTTTGATCCCAGTGGGGAAGGGCACTAAGATCTTCGAGTGGAGGGCATCGTCAGAAGTCGCTGTACTTAGAAGTCGTGCAATTTGGAGATTGGAAGCTTCTGGTCCATAGCGAAGGAATGATTGGATTGCGGATTTCATCAAGGAATCAGACGTTCCCAACAGTGAGCAGAATGATCTGGAGGCGTTACAAGATGTAGGGTCATAAGACTGAGGATTTCATCTATCTTGGCTAGCTGATGGATCTGAGAATGGGGAAGGGTCCACCCCTGGTAAAATAAACCCCCATTCGATGACGCTCTGTCAGCATTGATGTGATTGCAAGTGAGATCACTTGAGGTCGTCAAAGGCCTGTTCTCTGGCAAGGTCCTGGTAATCTATATATATATATAATATATATATATATATATATTTATATTGCCGGGATATATATATATATATATATATATATATATATATATATATGAGAGTATATATATATATATATATATATATATATATATATACCATATATATATATGCATGTTTGTATTCGAGGAGGAATCTTGAAGTGCCGAATGAGAAGGAAAGAGGAAAAGAATGGGAGATATATTTATTTACCATAATGAAATAAATGGGGGAAAAGCCTAGGCTATACAAATTCTGCAATCAGAATTCAAAACGCACGCACACCTTCAAGTACGTACAACATCATGCTAGTTTATTTTGAAGGCCCTCCTGCAGGCGCTCATTCGGTCCATCTTGCTTACTCGTGGATTCAACTTTTTTTTTTTTTTATTCATCATAGTGTGTTAGTAATTGAACATCTCCATCGTGTTGATCTGAGTCATAAACTCTCGTAAGTGAACTTTGTATTTACGTCAGATTTCTCTTCAGGCATTGGCATGCAGTCCTACACGCTGCGTCTAAAGATGGCATCCATTGCGTGTCTATATATTATTTTGACCCAGTGTTATTTCAGTCGTTTCAGTACACTGCCTGTGATACTGCTGGCTACAAACTTCACATTTAATCCAATTTCTGCTTCAGATGCACTACAAACAACAAAGGTCTCTGCTTCTCATCTGTATTTCGTCAATGATGGATTGATTATTACCTTCACCGGGTCAGCTTGCCACTATTGCTGTTTTTCCGTGTAACTTCCCTTTGTTTATTTTTTTTATTTCCCCCTCTAAATTTCACCAGCTTTTATTTACTAATTTCAAATAGCTATTACAAGGTCACTTTTTTTGTTTCATCGATTCCTGGAGACGGTTTTCTACGCGTCCACTTTCGGCAATTAATACTAATAGCAGATCTCTCAAAAACAAAACTGTATTATACTTTGTTTAATAAGGTTTATTCTGGAGACAGAATGCAGTATTAAGATGTAAAAGATGGTAAATAAGATTAATATGTCACACTCAAGAAACAAAGAATCTTCCTCATGCAACTTCAACATTGATGGTTTCATTGTGGGAAAACCTGGTTTCACGAAATCTAGTGCCAGTGGAAAAGCCATTCCATAATTTTGGTTACATCTGTAATAAAACTAGAAACCTATATGGTACCGAACTTTACATATGGAAAAGGTAAAACATTTAGCATTGCTCTATATCTAGAGTAGATGGTATAGTCAGGGATCTGAATAATCAAGCATCTGTCCTTAATTGTCTATTTGCTTTTATATTGAAGCTACATAATTAGATTGAACTAGACAGAGCGAAGTGTTGATCATATAAGAATTGTCACAATATTGTTAAGTTGGCCGGTAATGCCACTAAATGCCAGGTCGAATTTCTGGTGCTTTCGTTTTTCTGTTCTCACATTACCATAATTGCTGCCCCATAAGGGAAAGAGTCTTGTTGGCAGAAGGCCTGTAAAGTCACCACCCGGCGCCAGGATAGTGTTTCGACAGGCGGTGTAGCCATTAATTAAGTCTCCGGGAGCTTGTTTTCTTTGGTGACTTCCGCTTTCTTCAAGCTAAATTAGTCACGCCTAAAACGTGCCAGGTCACGCATTTTAATCATTTTTACTTTATGGTATTTATACGAATGTCGATATTGTGTATCACATGTTTCTTCATTCACAGGCATCAAGACTGTATCTATATTGTGTCTCTGTATGTTTCGTATTGTAATTCGTACTCGGAAGGGCGTTCACTGCATATTATTGTTTATTGTTTCGACCTTCAGGTCACAGTCAATTCCATTGTCTCTCACGGCAGCGCGTCAGTCGGCCGCAATATAAGCCGCCTGGATCTGTAATAAATCAGCAGTAACCTTTACCTGCTCGGTTCTTTGACACCTTACAGTGGTGACCCCGGAGTATCCCGAGCCATTAGCGGACTCACACGGCGCGTTCAGTCTTGGCTCCAGGATTTCTCCAAAAACGCTCTTTGCCCCTTACTAAACACGCGCGCTGTAACCAGCGTTTGAGCGATGCTGACTCGCGCGTGCGCTGGTACCACCAGCGTCACTAGCGAAACCACACAGCGCACGACTAAGAGCGCGTTTTGGAGAAATCCTGGACGCCAAGACTGAGTCCTACCCCAGGCAAGGGGGTCACCACTGTAAGCATGGACGCAGATATCCCCTCCTTCATGCAGTTAAACGCGGACCCGACGACGCCCCCTCGAGGCCACCTGACCTCCCATCGCAGCAGCAATAAACACACGATGGCCGGGCAACACAATCGCGGCCGCCCTCACCCTAAAGCTGCCGCCGTTCGCAGGGCAACCCATCGAGGTGGCTGCGCAATGGAGAGCCACTTCAGAATCGCGACCTCACGGACGAAATCCTACAGGCCGACACAGTGCTCAAATGCCCTTCCGGAGGACGTGTACAACAAACTCATCTTGAAGAAAACAGTACCAAAGAAACACTCACCCTCACATACAGCACCACAAAAAAGTTCCTCCTCGAAGCTTGCTCCTGCCCATCGCCGAAATGGGGCCGCCTCGTGCGATCGACCTTGCCAATAATCCACGCCACGACCTAAACCAAGAGACGCGGCAGGTATGGTCGTAATCTCCTGTCAACACCAGTCTCGGGTGGCACAAAACAAGCGGCAGGAGATAAAACTTCATGACGGGAAATTTTCCATCCAACTCAAAGCTCCCGGAAGTGGACAACCAGATCGAAGACTTCGCCACACCATGCCTGTCGAGGACCTCAACTGAGGCGGCACAACACCTCACAGACTCCGTCAAGGCTTCAAACAGCGGCTAAAACCGGCCACTGAGCCGGTCAGCTCCGCCCAGCCTGAAGAGGACGTGAGCAGCCCGTCAACGCCATCGCCAACAGACGCCCACCAAACCACAGCTAGACGGTGGTCCCCGGCTTCTGTCGCTATCACAAGTGGTTCGGAAAGGACGCTGAAACTGCCTTGCCGCAATCCTGCTATGGTTCAACCGTTCAAAAACGGGGTGGCGGCGACCAGCAGGACAGGCCGCCATGGCAGCCTGGAAGAACCCAGGGCCTCAAAACAGTAGGTTTCAACGTCCGGACACCGCGTCCGGCAGGATGATGCTGGTCGACACAGGAGCCTTCAAGTTTCATGTCTTCCCAGCATCCAGAGAGGACCGCAACCAGACACCAGACCCGGCCGCCTTCCTGACGGCCGCCAAACGGAACCCCATCCTCTCTATACGGCACCAGGCTCCTGTCGATCTCCATCCTTGGCCAGAGTTACTCCTGGGACTTCATCGTCAAGTTCAATGCCATTTACATATGAACCCCACTCCTGGGGGCCGATTTTCTGGCGCACCGGCCTGCTAGTCGGCGTGGGGCGGCAAGCGCCTCCTCGATGACTCCTGCCGGTCTCTCCCGTTAACGGCGGGACCCAGACCCACCATCAGCGCCGTAAGCCCCACCAGTATCTTGCACACCTTCTGTCGGAGTTCCCCCCTGGTGTTTAAGCCCGATGACCTCTGTCAAGTCCCCAAGCCCCAGCCAAGCACGGCATATACCACCATATAGTGACTAAAGGGCCCCGACACATGCGGTTCCGCAGGCTTCCCCTCAGCGCCTTCAGGAGGCGAAGAAAGCATATATTTATTTAGATGGAACGGATGGGCATCTGCAGGAAAGCCTCCAGTCCATGGGCCTCCCCACCACATGGTGCAGAAACCGGACGGCTCCTGGAGACCCTGCATTCGGCGACTACAGACGGCTCAACATTGCAACGGAGCCCGACCACTACCCATCTGCCCAATATGCAAAACCTCACGCCTCCTTTCACGGGCCAAAATATTCACTAAATTGGAGACCTTCTTAAATCTTATTTTCAGGTACCTGTTGCGCCAGAGGACATACCAAAGACAGCCATCATCACGCCCTTTCGGGTCCTGATGTGTTTGCCGGCTTTCCACAATGTTCCCCACAAGCGAGGCATCGATTATTTTTATTTCGGAAATTGTCTTGGCGACAATTGTAGTTGGCTCGAAGGGCACTTTTTTGGGCTCAGGGGCGGGTAGGAGGTTGAAGGGCGGCACCGACCAGCAGGAGCTCGAGGAGGACGGGAGCTGGTTGAAGGGTGACGTCGGATGATCCTTCGGTGGCCGGCTCGAGGGCTGAAGGATGACGGCGGCTGATCCTTCCTCAGCCAGCTCGAGAGGGGCGGCATCAGGCTGAAGGATGACGTGGCTGGTCCTTCGTTGGTCAGCTCGTCCAGTACGAGTGCGGGGCGGCTTCAGGTTTCCTGGAGGAGGTATCCAGGGCTCCGGTGGTGGAGTGGGTCATCTCGGAGGGTCGGACTAATACTGAGAACTCAGGAACGGCGGGAAACAGCGAGGCGGCGAAGGGTCTATCAGCGCGTGGGTCGTCATCTTGGGTTGGCTGGGTCCTTGCGAGTCACCCGGGGTCACCAGTGCTAAGGACTTTCTGTTCTGAGTGACATACTGGCTGGGTGTTAACTGGTTTATTGGTTGTTCCTCTACTGAGATAAATGTACAGAATCTTGGAAGCATTTTCCCATGATTAGACGTAGAGAAGAAGCTGTGTTGTCTTAAGTGCTTTCGACAGGAATGAATGTCCCATTTGGAGTTGGTCTAGTCAGTAGCCATTGCAGTTGTTTATTTATCTAGCAACACTCAGCCAAAAGGACCTCGCTGAGCACTCGCATTTATTTTTCCCGTGAGTGATTATTATCCTAGACACTATAATCTCCTTCCAATATGGATAACACCAGCCCCACTGTTTTAGATGCTAGTCACATATGCATACGAAATAATTATGATTTTACAAATATTGGGGACATATTTTCGGATCAGCGTGAAAAGTTAGAACAGTGTAAAATTATACATTTAATTCTGTCTTCATATAGATGAGAAAAGTACTAAGAATCGTTAAAGGTGTTGTTCGGCATTTTAGATGTTATAATTTTTTTCTAGAATATAATTCAGTTCTATATTTTGCAGGAGAAAGTAGTTATTAAGATTCTGCTTAAATGGTTATAAGTTTTTTTAATTTAGCTGCATTTAAAGTTTTATTTTTAAAAAATAAAATACTGTAAATATTTATAATATATGGTTCAAGTGTTCTAGTTTAGATGTTCTTTGTTAATCGTAAGATTTTTATATGCATTTTTTATGTCCTTTTGTTGAACCATACTCAAGAACTTGTACGTAATTTTAATAATAACTATGTAATGTTGACGTCAATAAACTTCTATCTATCTGTCTATCTATCTATCTATCTATCTATCTATCTACCTATCTATCTATCTGTGTATATAATCTCAGTGACAGAATGACAGTTCCGCATGACGTTAGCTGCGTCAAGTAAACACTCACTGAGTCACCCTATAGCTTATTTACATTGCTCGCTCTCGGTCCAGATGCAATATGCAGTGAGATGGTGCTTGTAGATGGTTAATATAACAATGAAACTCAGATTCTTTGGGTAAGATACGTCTGACATTACACATTAGCTTCAGTGTTGCATGCTAACGGTACCGGTAGATAGTCTGTCATGGCTTAATTGGTGAATTTGCTAAAGCAACAAGTTACACTATGTTAGACTAGGCCAGCTTTAGCATCGCCTAGGCCTACGTGGCAAAGCCATGCTAGGCTATCTGTTACGTGGCAAAGCCATACTAGACTAGCTGTTACTCGGGTAAAATTTGGATGGGCGACCTTAGTTCCAAATAGTCTTTTAATGGGAAAATATGTTTAGGTTAATACATAGCGTAATCCAACTAACCAGCCTTCGGACGTACAGTCCCGCCCAACGTAACTCGGTTGCATTTAATTTCTCATTAAGCCTAGGCCTACTTAGGCTTGGCATGCGCCCACTGGCTATGACTTGGGTATTTCAAAACAAGAGCTTCGCATGGACTAGGCCTGTTACCTAGGAAATGCATTTTTCCTATACTTTTAGAGTTGCTGGTGAAGGCTGTGGTGTTATTGTCGGTCCTTATTATTAACCTCATATCAACCCAACATGGTTGGGGACTCCTTGGGAACACGGGGTTTTGGAAACGTTGGGCGAAAGACTGGACTGCCATGCTGTTGTATGGAATGGCTTTGCCCATGCGCAAGTCATTTTGGGGACATATGTTGGTAATTCTAAGCCGGCTGTCCGTGGTGAGCTAGCCTGTGGCAATTGACGTTTTCCTGTGTTATTTTACATGCTGAACAATAATTTTAAATAATATTTTGTCGGTCGGCTGTAACTAAAATGTAATTGACCCTTGAAAACTGCACGGCTGTACCAGTGGCCCGCACACAGCTCAAGGGTAAATTACAGTTTAGCAGCGGCCGACTGGCAAAATATTACCTTAAGTTCTTATAAAGCAAGTAAAATAACATAGAAAAAGTCAATTGCCATAGTCTAGCTCCATTGCACACTATTCGAAGCTTTCGTAAACGGGAAACAAAACATTATCATTTCCGCTTTCAAATTGGGTGGCCTCTATAGGTCACCGTGGCAGAACAGCACTGTGCGCCTTATCTGCATTTTTAAAGATTCCTGGCAAGCTTGTATGTTCTGGCAAGAGGTAATTACTTTAAATTCTTGTTCAGCAAGTAAAATAACTCGGGAAAACGTCAATTGCCAGTCTCTTGCTAACCGCAGAAAACCAGCAGCTGTTGATTGGTGAACCGAAAGCTAGCGCATGCGTGTTAAGACTTGGAATAAGTAGTACAATACTAGTAATGAATGAAAAGTGCCTTTGGAACGGCTCCCACTATCCATTTATTCACCCTTCTTTTTACACTTGTTTTTCGTGTTCCAAGTGACATATATAACAGGAAATACAACAATAAGGTACCCAAACCTTTTCCCAAGTTATTTACCCCACCAAAAACCTTGAATTCCCAATGGGTCCCCCTTACTGTTAGCTATTCTCGAAAGGGTTTTGCCACACCAGTTCTAAGATAATTTACAGCTTAATTACAGCTGAGCAACAAAATCTTACTTTACATCCTTGGTCAGCAGGTAAAGTTCTACAGTATAGGAAAACGTGAACTGCCATAGCCTAGCTCACCGCGGACAGCCGGCTTAGATCTATCCATATGTTTAAGAAGGGATTGGATAGGGAAACCTATTACAAAAGGAACTATACTAATGTATAATCTAACCTAACCTAGCAGGCCATGTTACTTAGTCGGGAGGGTCCCCCCCCCTTGAAGGAAACTCCACTTTTTACCAAAGGCTCCCCTATAACATTGCACATTCATGATAGCATTCCAGGATGGCCAGCCTACAACTTCTGAGGTTAATTACAGGTTAATTACAATCAACCAACAAAACATAATGATAAATTCTTAATAGGCTAAGCAACCAACATACAATAGGAAAAATCAATTTCCAAAGTAATACCCGATTCAGAGCTCTTGCTTAGTTCTGCCATGACTTGTATGTACATAGCCTAGTCGTCCAACTCAACAAATTACTGTTCTTTTTTACCAAGAATAGCCAAGGTGGTAAAATTTTACTAACCATTATTGCATCTTGGATTTGATAATTTTCATGTTTAAATGTGTGTTCTGTTTATGAAAATATAATTTTCATATGTCTAAATGTGTGCTCTGTTTCTGAAAATATAATTTTATGTCATTTTGTGTGTTCTGTTTCTGACATCCTCCCATTAGCAAATGACCTAACCCACCACACTTACCCTATCCTAATCTGTAGTCCCCCCAAATTGAAGGATATAAGCTAAGGGTGGGTTTCACTATTGCCAAAGTACTCATTTACATAATATTGAAGAATACTGCCATGGCCTCGTTCCCACCAATCGTCAACAGAGATATTTGCTGCCTTTCCTTTATGTTTTTCTTTATGATTAGCCTATGTCTCTTTTAGGTTTATGATATTCACTGCTTTTGGCCATGTTTTTACATTCCTCCCCAAGGGGCTGGTAATAAACATGGCACCCATTTTGCACATAAACTGATAGTTACTGAACCAGGGGGTTACAGTTGTAGTCTTTAGTTTTACTTTTTTTTTTTTTTTTTTGACTAATAGTAGCCAAAGCAGTAAAATTTTACCTTAAATTATTATCGCATCTTGACTTGAAATTATAATTTTCCCGTGTTATAGTGTGTCCTCTGACTGTTTCTGATGTTCTTCCTTTAGCAAATGACCTAACCAGCCACACCTACCTTAGCCTAACCTAGGGTTACCCCAACATATGGTGTTAGCATGAACACATTGAATGATATTACCTTGGTGTGAAAGAGAATTGTCCTTGGGATTAAGGTTCTTGTATTTCACTCATATTGTGTTTTCCTTCACCCAAAAGCCCCACTTTCTCACTATAATCCCTTAGCCTATATTGTAGGATATAAGAGTAGGATCCTCTATTGCCACACTTGCACAATTGCTAAAAAAAAGAATGCCAGAAATGTTCAGTACACATTAAAACATAATGAGAGGATAGTTAGAAGTTCAGAATACAAAAATGGTTCAAAGAATTATAGCCTAGGCTGTTCCCCTGCCAGCACCTGAACACAGTGATTCCCATTATCTAGGAAGTGCTAAATATTCCCTTATGATACCTGCACCCACTCCCATCACATGAGATGGATGTAAAACTTGAATGGCCTAACTGTGCTAGATTGGTCTGGGTAATGGAAACATTTATGTTATAGCCTAGGATGTTAATCCAAGAATTGGTTAAAAGTGTTGCCTCAGACAAATGTTTACTAATATTTGTCTAAGTATTCTCCGTCACCTCAGCGATTCACTGGCTTCATTTTAACTGTGGGAAGGAGTGAGTAGTTTAGCATTAGCATTTGTTCCTCAGGAAATACAAAAAATACCTTATTTGTATGAATATTCCCCAGTGGGACTTGGAAAAGGTCCTGAAGCTTAGTGACAAGGTGGTTAATTTGAGATACAGAGTAGTCAAGTGTGGATGTGTGTATGCGTTCTACCTGATTTGGAGTAGAATAAAATTTCTATTTGTATGTATTGTGTTTAGTTTGTTTTTGCATTGGAGGAAAAAAATTGGGAACAATGTTTGTGTGAAGGACAGGAGCAAGCATGTGGCCACTTTAGCCTGTGATAGTGAAACTAATTTTTTGTCATGCTTGGTTAGGTCCAGTATCCCTGGTGCCCTACAAGGAGTGTGCTGGTTGATTTCCATCACAGTGAAGAGGGGGCAGCAAGCAGCAGAAAAGGTCAACTATGTTCACTGGTGTCTTCCGTGGGGAAAGATTACGTTGCCTTGAATACCACAGAATGTTTTTTACTCCCAGACTTTAATCATTCTCTTTCTCTACCATCTGCTCATTTTATGGCTACTTCTGAAGGGGTATACACAAGAGGATAGGTGACCAGCATGTACTCTCTGATAATGTTGACCCAAATGAGACAGCAGTGCTTGCTCCAGTTTGCCACTGCCTGCCGCTGTTTTGCTGACAGCTGTGGAGTACTGTACTTGCAGATGTTAGGGCTCCTTGGTACCCTTGCAACCCATCACCCGTCTTTTGCTGCTGTTCTGCTAAGGAAATCAGCACTGTTAAGCCTCCAGTAACAGTTGTCATGCCTTTGGTGATGCCCCAGCAGTATTAAGAATAGGCTGTACAGTATTGCCTTGCTACGTGCCTCGACCACATCTTATAACTAGTTCTGGATAGTAGACTCTCAGACAAAGTGCAGTAAAGAAATGCAAGCACGTACCTTTTTTCTTGCGTATCCTCCTCCTCCTTGTCAAGCTCTTCCTCATATCCTGCTCATCTTCTTTTGCTCCTTCTTAGGGAGAAGAAGGAGGTCTTGGAAGGCATTCACAAGAAGTCCCTCCGTGCTTTGAGAGAGCACCTCTCTTTTTCAAGGGTTCGCAGCAGTGTTTGCTCATATGCTGGTGGGTGGACTGCTACACGGATTTTTTACCTGCTTGTACTTTTGCTGAAGCACACAGAGGAGAGTCACCACTACCTTCACACACCGTTCATGCAGACAAAATGTTCATGTGGAACAGGTCATTACTGTACAGTACTTTTTGATCTCTTGACCATGTGTTTGCATGTGATTGTGCAAACCCTTGGGCAGTTCTGGTTTGTTCAGAGCACCTGATGTGCGAATGCAACAAGTCACCTTATTTTGATATCGCTGGGTATCTTGGCAAGCCACGTCAGGTCTTCCTGGTTTCTCCAAGACTCCCATTGTTTGAGTTTATTGTAGCATGTATGAGCATTCATCTGTAGCGTTTACTAGCTTGGTTTCAGCCAGTCATACAAAAGTCTCGAATGTGGACTTAGATGAGGTTTTTGCAGCTTTACTGGCACCACCTTACGAACCTTCTGGATCGGCTGATCTAAGGTCTTTGACGAAGAAGGCCCTTTTCCTTTTGGCACCATCTACAGCAAAAAGACTTGGTGAGCTTCATGCTCTTTCATCGATTGTGGCAGTGAAGGGAGAAGGTTTGGTAGTTTCATATTTGACAAAATTTAGAGCAAAACCTGAGACTGAATCCAGGCCTCTTCCAAGGAAATATGTTATCCATTCATTAGCTGCATTTGTCGGCAGTTAAGAGCCAGACAGGTTTTTATGTCCAGTCAGGGCGTTGAGGTACTGCTTGGACAGGGTTAAATCAGCAGAACAGAGACCTAGATCTCTATTTGTATCATTAAGACACAATTCATGACCACTTTCCAAGAATGGGCTATCCTTTTTGCTTAGGGAGGTAGTATCAGGGGCTCAGTCAAATAGGCAGAATAAGCCCTCCACATAGTACTAGGGGCTATTCTACTTCCATGTTATTTTGGTCTAGTGTATCAATACTGTCAGTTTTAAATGCTGCTACATGGAGATAGAATAGTGTTTATGCTAGTCATTAGTTAAGGGATGTACAATATGTATATGATTCTGTAAGATTGCTTGGTCACATTGTTGCTGCTGGCAGTGTGATATCTTAACCTAACCATTCACTCTCTCCCTGTTCCTTGTACCTAGAATGATAGAGGTATGTATGGTCAGGTGAGTTTGGCTCAAATGTAGGATAAGAGACATGAAAGCTGTGTGAATGAGCCACTCTCATCATCTCACTGGTATGCTGATGTATAATGCATAAGAAGCTGCATGAATGGGGTGTCAGTGAATGGAGGTCTGATACTCGCTATACCTGATAGAGAGAGAAAAAGGTTGTATGTCTGTGTTTGGAAGTCTGATACTTGCCAGTTCACATGACATATCAGTCATTGTCACTTGCCTTAACTCAAAGACTAGGGAATTGAGCTTTCAGAGTCTGTGAGGAGGGGGCCTGAGAGAATGGTTGTGTGACCGGGTGTGGAGCTTAATAGGCCATCTTAGGCAGATGGACTGACATAATAACTAATTGACAATTGGCCACATTTTCTTTTTTCTGACATCGCAAGCCTGCGTTGTCAGTTTTGATAGTCACTTTTAAGATACATCTGAATCTTACAGTTATAATTACACAACAAAGCCTGTTTGAGTGTGCCATTAATTGCATCCCGCTATCCAATTTTCATTGTTGGGAATCATGCAAATACTACATTAGTTCTGCAGGTTAGTATGAAACAATTGAATTCTCAATTTTAAAATTAGTTTTTATATAAGTAACTTACCCAGTAATTACATAGCTACAGTATTAGTTTCTTTTAACTGGCAGCTCAAAATTTTGAATTTGTTCATGACACTTACCTGCCAGATATATATATAGCTGTATTTCTCCAATTCAGAATTTCAAAACTCATGGTCACGCAGTGCTGGCCAGGTGGTTAGTACTCATTCCCGCGCTGGGAGGCGGGAATCGGGAACCATTCCCATTTTCTATTCAGATTTTCTCTGTCGCCGGTACTGTTAACATCTGTTTACAGTACCTCCGCCTCTGGTTTCAGTTAACTTGCATATTTCCACTAAGTATTCTCTTGACTTTGACGCTGAATTTGACGAAGTCCCTGGGACTTCTTGTGAACTAAGAAAAGTCCCATCTGATCCCGACGCAGTCCATCGTCTATCTGGGGATTCAGATGGATTCAGTGGCTTTTCGAGCTTTTCCATCCCGAGAACGGCAACTGCTTTGCTTAGAAAAAGTTTCGTCCTTCCTAGGGAAGGAAACATGCTCGTGAGGGAATGGATGAGTTTGCTGGGGACCATTTCCTCGCTGGAGAAGTTTGTTTCCCTGGGAGGCTTCATCTCAGACCGCTCCAGTTTTTCTATGCGGAGAACTGGATGGACAAGGAGGATCTGGAAGAGACATTGATGATATCTCCTTTAATCAAGGATCATCTGAGATGGTGGTTCGACCCCTTAAAGCTTACTGGAAGGGGTTTCTCTTAAATCTTCAGAGCCCCGACCTAGTGTTGTTTTCCGGCGCGTCCAGGGAAGGATGGGGAGCAACACTAGGAGGAGGAGGAAGTGTCAGGCACCTGGAGAGGGGAACAGGTGTCCTGGCACATAAATCTCAAGGAATTGGGTGCTATCTTTCTGGCCCTTCAATTCTTGAAGACCGAGTTTCAGGCTGAATTGTCCAAGTAAATTCGGACAATACCACAGCTCTAGCGTACCTCAAAAAAACAGGGGTACTCGATCCCGTTCCTGTTCTTCCTAGCAAGGGAGATCCTGCTTTGGACTCATGCTCGGGGGTCACAATTCTCACGAGGTTCATTGCGGGCGTGGAGAATATCCGAAGCGGACCTTCTCAGTCGGCAACATCAGCTTCTACCGACCGAGTGGACCCTTCACAAGGAGGTATGTTTAGAGTTGTGGAGGATATGGGGACGTCCTCTAGTGGACCTCTTTGCTACGTCCAGGACGACAAGACTCCCTCTTTATTGCTCTCCTGTCCTAGACCCAGGAGCGATAGCCATAGACGCCCTCCTCTGGGACTGGAAAGGCCTCGACCTTTACGCTTTCCCTCCCTTCAAGATCCTGGGAGAAGTGATAAGGAAATTTGCAACGCCGAAGGAGCAAGGATGACTTTAATAGCCCCTTCTGGCCAGCAGCGGATTGGTTCCCAGAGACCTTGGCCTTCCTAGTGGACTTTCCAAGGACGCTTCCACTGAGGGTGGACCTTCTCAGGCAGCCGCATTTCTAAGGTTCCACAAAACCTCCCGCTCTGAGTCTGACTGCGTTCAGACTATCACAAAGCTGGCAAGAGCAAGAGGTTTTTCGAGAGCAGTAGCAAAGGCTATCGCCAGTGCCAGGAGACCTTCTTCAATGTGGTCTACCAGTACAAGTGGGCTGTTTTTAGAAATGGTGCAGGAGTAAAGGAGTTTCCTCGACCACGACCTCTGTACCACAAATAGCTGACTTCCTTTTTTATCTCAGGCATAAGAATAAACTGGCAGTCTCGATTATTAAGGGCTATAGGAGTATGTTATCGGCAGTCTTTAGGCACAGAGGCCTGAACTTGTGCGACAACAAGGATCTTCACGATCTACTGAGATCCTTCGAGACTGTCAAAATTCCTCAACTCAGGATGCCTTCTTGGAATCTGGATGTTGTCCTGAAGTTCCTTATGTCAAGTGCTTTCGAACCTCTGTCTTCAGCTTCCCTCAAGAACGTGACTAGGAAAGCTCTCTTCCTAACGGCTCTGGCGACAGCTAAGAGGATTAGTGAAGTGCAAGCCATTAGCAAACATATTGGCTTTAGGGGTCCTAATGCTGTATGCTCCCTAAATCCTTTGTTCTTAGCTAAGAACGAAAATCCTTCAAACCCTTGGCCCAAGTCTTTTGAGATCAAAGGTTTGACGGAGATGCTTGGGCAAGAGTCAGAAAGAGTCCTGTGTCCTGTCAGGGCTCTCAAGTTCTACTTAGCCAAGACCAAGGAGACTAGAGGCTCATCGGACAGTCTGTGGTGTTCGGTGAAGAGACCTGATCTTCCCATGTCTAAGAATGCCTTAGCATTCTTTTTAAGAAGTACTATTAGAGAGGCTCATTCCTCCTGCCTAGAAGGTGACATGAGACTTCTGAAAGTAAAGGCTCATGAAGTAAGAGCTTATCGCGACTTCGGTGGCTTTCAAAAAGAATATGTCCCTTAATGATATTCTTGGTGCCACCTTCTGGCGAAGTAATTCAGTGTTAAGCCGCATTACTTGCGGGATGTGAAGACGACATTTGAAGACTGCTCTTCGCTGGGACCATACGTTTCCGCAGACACGATGTTGGGAGAAGAGGCAATACTCATCCTATCCTTTAGGGGTTAGGTAGTATTTTTTTTAATCTTGTTGTTGTGTTTTTGGTTGTTGGGTGGCCATTGAGATGGACGTCCCAATTTTTAGCCTATGTTAGGTTCATTGCCTTAGATAGGCCGGTCAGGTGGTTGGTCGTTGCTCCTTTTCCCTCTCTGTATGGTCATATGATCTAGTCCTATTGTGGTCACGCCCCGTGGACAGGTCATCTAGATCTCTCCAGCTTTATAGGTCCCTACCTTGCTGGAGACTCTAGAAAAGCAGAAGCAGGCTTGGGTGACAGATAACCTCGAAGTCAGCTATGCTAACAGGTAAGGAACCAAGGCCAATCGCCTACATTTATTTGTTTCCTAAATCCTATTCTGTCTCTTCCCACCTCCAACGGTGGGATTCAGCTATATATATATCTGGCAGGTAAGTGTCATGAACAAAATGATATTTTAATAATAAAATAAAGTTTGTTCATACTACCTGGCAGATATATACTTTTAGTGCCCACCCGCTCCCCTCTTGAGACAGTGGCACTAGAAAATCTGAATAGAAAATGGGAATGGTTCTCGATTCCGCCTCCCAGCGGGCGGAATGAGTACTAACCACCTGGCCACACTGCGTGTGCCGCGAGTTTTGAAATTCTGTCGGATTTCGGAGAAATACAGCTATATATATATCTGCCAGGTAAGTATGAACAAACTTTATTTTATTATTAAAATATCATATTATGGGTCACGCTAGTTTGTTTTGTTATGGCAACCTGCCCCACCCACTTTCGGGTGTAAGAGAAGGTACAACATAAAAAAGAGCTTCAATTTGTTTCTGCCGGCTGTGGTTGAAGGACTGTGGTTGACAGCAGCTTGAATTTTGGAATTTACACTTTGCTGGTTGTTTGCCTTATCTTCAATTGGTGAAGTATTTATTTTTGTAGCCTTTCAACATAATTAAGATAGTGTTAGGCAAGTTTTGATCATTGGTTGACAACTCTTTGCCCGTTTCTTGGACTTGTATTAGACTTTTCTAGGATGTCTGACACTAGTAGTTCTAGTATTAGGTATTGCGGCAAAGGCTGCAATATTAGACTAACTAAAGGTTTGTATTCTATGTAGGGGACAAACATGTTCAGTAGATTTACGTTGTGAGGAGTGTAATTACTGGGATATTAAGGAGTGGAAGACGTTAGATGCACATCTCAAGAAACTAGCTAGAGGTAGGAAGAGGAAAGCTATTGCTAGGAAATCTAGTTAAGCTTTAGCTAGTCAGGATTCATCCACTAAGTCGGATGCAATTGCACCTGTAATTTCTTCCAACCCCTTTCCATCTCCTCCACCTGTGCAACCCTCTCCTTTACCTGGCACTCACGTTTCCGACCCCCAACACCATTGCCAGTCTGGAGTCGAAAATCAACACTTGCTTTGAATTGATTGATCGCTAAATTAGCGTCATTGGTGAAAGTGCTTATGGATAAAAGTGAGTCAGAGCGCCTCGTGGTGCCCAGTGCAAGTGCAGTGGTAGTGGAGGAGATGGCTGTTCGGCCTGCCAATTCTCCCAGGCCAAGGTCCCTGACATACTCCCCAGCACCTGGGAGGTCGGTGGGTTCTGCCCCCAAGCAGTCGCCCCCTCGGTTCAGTCTGTTGATGAATCCCAGACTGCAACCAAAGGCCGTTGGAAAGGCCTTTCAAGTGAGTGCTCACTGTATGTCCCCCAGCTCCAAAGATTTTAGTCCCAGGCGTGCACAGAGCTATGCAGACAAGTCACGCCTGCTAAAGCGGCATGCAGTGGAGTTTGAGATTTCTTCCCCTGTTCCTTGTAAGAAGGGCAAGGATTCAGCGCGCCCATCGTGTAGTCACTGGGATACCCCGGAACAATTCTCTTCTGCTTCTTCTGACGATGGTCGTGAGTTGGCGCCTAACCACCTTGTGGCACAGAGACGTTCGTCGTTGAATAAAAGGAGCTACTGCATCAGGAGCTGCGCACCCAGCACCTCCATCTCTACAGTCAGCTACACCAGCAAATAAGGTCTAAGCGTCCAAACTCCCATTTGTGATTGAGCGCCCACTGGCGCCCATTCATCAACAAGTTTCGCCACTGGCTCCCGTCTCCACAGCACCCCTCGAGCGCCCATTGGCGCCTGTTCTCCGACAAGTTTCGCTATGGGCTCCCGACTCCACAGCGGCCCCCGAGCTCCCATTGGCGCCCGTTTCTCAACAAGTTTTGCTACTGGCTCCCGTCTCCACAGCGCCCCCCGAGCACCCGTTGGCGCCCGCTCCTCCACCACTTCTTAGTAGTGCCATTTTGGACATTGTTCCTCCTCCAGTTGACCTGATTCAGAGCAAACTGGATAATATTCTCAGTTTGCTTCAGAAGGCTCCTCCTACAGCTCAGATGACAGTGGACTTATCACTTTCTCCTGTCTCTTCTGAGGAAGAGGTTGTCCCTGATCAAGATGCGCCTTCATCGGCATACTTGGCACTGTTGAGGTTCCTGCTAGCAACTTATCCAAGCTGCTTCTCGCCAGCTATTTCCTCTTCAACTATGAGGGCACTGGAGGAAGTAAAAAATTATGTTTTTGGCCTCGGAACTTGCACACCTTCTTAAACATATTTTTAAGGTGTTCGAAGTGATGAGCTTCCTTGACTGGGCGGTGGATGCTCTGGCGTGCAAACTTAGAAAGTGCTTTTTGTTACCTCAAGAGATCTCGTCGAATCTCTTGGGAGTACTTTCCTGTTTTGACAGTGGCGTTTGCGATAGTACGCAGAAGTTAGCTGGTCTGTATGCCATAGGTATTCTTAAGAAGAGGGAGCTTTGGTGCTCTTTTACTTCAAAAGGCGTCACTCTGTCTCAGAGATCGGCCCTCCTATTCTCCCCTTGTACAAGACACACTTTTTTCCACAGGCTACAGTACTGAACATCGCCTCTGACCTGCAGAAAAAGAACACTCAGGACCTGCTCACTCAATCTACGAGAAGCCTAAAGGATTCTTCAGCTCTTCCTCCCAGATCTTCGTCTCCGCTGCAACCTGCTCCCTTTTGGAGCTCCCGTTCTAGATCTTAGATTAGGACAAGAAATTTTATCCATTTCCCATGGCAATCCATCAAGAAGTCCTCTTCAAAGTCTTACTCCAAAAAATGAAAACACAGTCCTCCATATCCAGATAGGAGCACAGCTCCTTCACTTTTGGGAACAGTGGGAACAAAAGGGAGTGGAATCTTGGATAGTGTCTGTCCTGAAGGAGGGCTACACTATCTCCTCTTTGAACATTTCTCCTGTAATCTGCAAGCCTGTTAAATTGACAGGTTACTCTCCAGGCTCAGAGAGATTTGCTGCTCTCTTGCTAGAGGTGAAGTCCCTTGTTCAGAAAGAGGCTATAGAGCTAGTAGAGGACATTCATTCTCCAGGATTCTGCAACCAGGCCTCACAACAGCTCTGCAAGTGTTCATCAGGGTATTGGCTCCACTAGCAAAATGACTTCATTTGATGGGGATAAAGATCTCTATATATCTAGACGACCGGCTATTGCATTCCCACTCGAAAGCGCAATGTACGAGGACGTTTGCACAACTCTTCTCTTGGCTCAAGAATTAGGCCTTCTCATCAGTGGAAACAAGTCCTTCCTGACGCCTTTTCACGAGATTCCTTATTTAGGGATGACGATCAATTGTCAGGTTTTTAAGGTTTTTCCAGTCCCAAAGAGAATAGGAAGGTGTCTCCAGACAGTGGAAGAATTTCCAAATCTAAACTGTTGCTCGGCCAATCAGTGGGTGAGTCTTCTAGGTACCCTCTCATCCATGGAACAGTCTGTTACTCTGGAAAGACTTCACCTGAGACCTCTCCAGTTCTTCCTCAGGGCCAGCTGGAACAGGGAAAAAGTCTCCGGAGTCGTTCATGTTCCCGATAACAACAGAAATCAAGGAGGATCTTCATTGGTGGAATTCCAGGAAGAGACTATCAGAAAGGAAGTCTCTTTATCACCTGATCCCCAGCCTAGAGTTCTTTTCAGATGCGGCAAACCTAGGTTTGGGAGCTCTTTTGGGATTAAAAGAAGTGTTAGGAACCTGGTCCCAGGAACAGCAAAACTGGCACATCAGAGTAAAGGAATTACAGGCGATATTTCTGGGCCTACAGTGCTTCGCTTCAGAAATACGAGGGAGGACAGTAGCAGTGCATTCAGACAACTTGACGGCATTGGCGCGCATCAAGAAACAAGGAGGAACCCAATCTTTCTCCCTGCATGAAGCAGCAAGGGACATTTTTCTTCAGTTGCACCAGAATGAAACTCAAGTGACAACGCATTTTATTCTGGGAAGACTCAACGTTCTTGCGGACAAATTGAGTCATCAAAGACAGATCCTTTCCACAGAATGGACATTAGACCCGTTGGTTTGTTTGGATCTGTGGAAGCTCTAGGGGAAACCAATGATAGATTTGTTTGTGTCCTCCAGAAATCACCAACTTCCTCTCTTCTGCTCACCAGTTCCAGATCCCTTGGCATGGGTGACCGATGCAATGTTGCAGGATTGGTCCAACAAAGACCTGTATGCCTTTCCCCCATTTGGTTTAGTGAGGCAAGTCATCAACAAATTCCGGTCTCATCAAAGCCTATCCATGATCTTGATAGCTCACTTCTAGCCAACAAGAGAGTGGTTCCCAGACCCACTAGAACTTGCGGACTTCCCAAGAATGCTGCCACAGAAGCAACAACTTCTCAGGCAACCTCACTTCCGTCGGTTCCACCATAAACCTGTCTTCTCTGGCCTTAGCAGGGTTCAAACTGTTAGGCGACTGCTCCGAAAGAAGGACTTTTCAAGAGTGGCTGCTGCAGACACAATTGAGTAGTGTAGAAGGCAGTCTTCAGATAATGTCTACCAGGCAAAATGGTCCATCTTCAGGTCCTGGTGCAGACAAAATAACGTGTCCTCTTCTAAGACCTCTGTAGCAGAAATAGCGGACTTTCTCCTGTTCCTACGCTCCGCTAAAGGACTCTCTACCTCTACCATTAAAGGATACAGAGCTATGCTTAGCTCAGTTTTCCACCATAAAGGAATGGACTTAACGTTGAACCAGGATTTGTCCGACCTGATTAAGTCCGTTGACACGGCAAAGCCTAAAAAAAACCTTTGCTGTCCTGGAACTTAGATGTGGTCCTTAAGTGGCTTTCCAGTCACGTTTTGAGCTCATGCAATCTATCTCTTAAGGGATCTAACTAAGAAGACTCTTTCTGGTCGCCTTGGCCACCCCTAAGAGGTCCAGTGAAATCCATGCTTTAGACAGAAACATAGAATTTTCTCAGGGGAGGGCAGCTTGCTCCTTTTCCCTAGCCTTTCTGGCTAAGAACGAATCGCCATCGAATCCATGGCCTCGTTCTTTTATGATCAAGAACTTGTCCGAGATAGTGGGTCCATCTGAAGAAGAAAGAACTCTCTGTCCAGCAAGGGCCCTTAAGTTTTATCTTCACAGAATGAAGGACATTTGTGGTACTTCAAGAAACCTTTGGTGTTCTGTGAAATATCCCTCTAGACCCCTGTCTAAGAATGCCCTGGCATTTTTCTGAGGAATCTGATTTCCGAAGCACATTCCATGGTGAACGAACACTCACTCTCATCTTTAAAGACGAAACCCACGCGATAAGAGCAGTCGCTAAGTCTTTGGCGGTTAAGCGCAATCTATCCCTTGCATCAATTGCTCAAGCGACGTTTTGGAAGTGCAAGTGGGTGTTTGCATCGCATTATTTAAGGAATATCAAGACGGCTTACGATTAATGCAGTACCTTGGGTCCGTTTTACGCAGCTGGAGTGGTGTTGGGAAAGGAAACGTAGAAAGCGATGTCCTTTCTTCAATCTCTTGTTGAGTTTTGGGGAGCCTGGGGTACTATGTGTTATTTTGGTTTTATGGTTGGGCCTTGGGTATTTTTAATTTAGGTGTTGAGTTTTGGGGAGCCTGGGAGTACCATTATTTTGGTTTATTTTGGTTTTATGGTTGGGTATTGGTATTTTTAATTTGGATTTTGGTGGTTATGGTGACTATTTACACTGGTTATTTCATGTGGTACTGCGCCCTGGGCAGGGGCATCTTGTACTTTGCCAGCTATCGGAATTTAGTCTATTGCTACAAAACACCCACTGTAGTAGTAGGCCCTCAAGGCTTTACCACCTCGCTGCTACTGGATAAGATTAGCGGCAACCAGAGGCAGTATCTTACTGTAGCAGCTGTCTTATCAGGAAAGGTTCAACAACATTGATTCAATGTTAGCAAATTTCTATTCTCAAACTCATTACTATTGATAATGTTTTGGAGTAGATATGTCCAACATTCCCACCTCCATTCAATGTGGGAATCAGCTATGCAATTACTGGCTAAGTTACTTATATGAAAATGACATTTTTATAATAAAATAAAGTTTTATATATACTTACCTAGTAATTACATAATTGGAGTCCACCCCTCACTTGGACATAAGGGCATAAACAAATTGAAGTTCTTTGCTATGTTGTACCTTCTCTTACACCCGAAAGTGGGCAGGGCATGTCGCCATAACCATAACAAACTAGTGGACCTGCAATTTCAAAATTTTGAGCTGCCGGTTAAAAGAAACTAATAGCTATGTGATTACTGGGTAAGTATATATAAAACTTTATTTTATTATAAAAATGTCATTTTTGTTTGGAATCCTGTAACTATGTCTTGTCATTTAGTCAATCCTGGCATCCTCAAAGACAGTTGCTGTAGGATCAGGATCAGTTCCCCTTTTTTGTTATAATCTTAGGATTGTCCTAAACTGGGAGAATTCTGATATCCTACCTGAACAGTGGACTTAATCCCATGGGTATATCCACACTGTTCCTCCAGCACACGTTGTTTTGATGAACAAAGAAGTGAGGAATGATCTTGCTTGGTGGTTAGAGGAAAATGCCTTTGAGTAGGTCTTTTGTCTCTGGTGTATGGAGTTTAAAGGATTGTCACCTCCACATCAACGTTCTTGAGATGAGTGCTGCATTGATGCATTCTAGAATCTGTTGATTGATTAGCTCAGTTACCACAGGCAGGTCATGGGGTGGAGTGGTTCTTATGCTCACGCAAAGCGGAGCTGTATAAGGTTTGGGGAACACCGGTAATTGATCTGTTCACCACATGGTTAAACAGGAAACCCCGATGTTCTGTTCACCAGTGCCATAGCCTTTAGCTGCATTTGAATCCTCCTTCCATCATCCTTGGGACACCCACAAAGTTTTTGCTTTTCCCCAGTTTTTAGTGATCTGTGGAGTGATTAAATACCAGTCACAACTGGCCTCAGAGTGGCCTATTCCCCCAGTCTGCTGAGCTATCATGTCACAACACTGAGAGAACTACCCCTTTGGCCCACACTGCTTTAGCAACCATAGCTGTTGGGTTATCACCAGTTTATACAGTCCCACGTGTTTTATGTCCTAAGGCAGTAGCACATCTTGTGAGAGAGGGGCATTTCCCACAGGACAGCATTGGAGATGTCTGGTACCATCAGATCTACAGCAGGTGTTTACCAAGCAAAGGAGGGCATCATCTGTGGATGGTGTCATCAAAGAGGTTTCTGTGGTCAGAGCCGCTATTCATCAGATGACAAAGTTTATAGTCTGTCTCTGATTAGATTAGGTCCTTCCAGTTTCTTCACTTAAGGGCTACAGCTAATTACTTTTCCAGGTTTTCCAGCTTAAGGCATGGGCCCCTCTGCTTTAGTAGAAGTTTCCATTCTCTTGAGGAACCTTAAGGACTGAGCATCATTGCCAGCCATAGCTGGCTCCTAGCTACACCCATTCTTTAGCCTTTTACATTCAGTCCGTTTCCATTTCCTTTCTTCTTTCTTGGTGTTTAACCTCTCTATTACTTGTTAGTGCAGCTGTGTGGTTTTCTCCATGTTTTATCTTTAGATTTTCATCTCAGTTTCTTGACCTCATTATCTTGCTGTCTAACTCCATCTTTGCACTTTCATAGTTCATTCAATAAGATTCCATGTGAAAGGTTTGTACAGTATTTGTGTAGGAACAGAGCACTAATTTAAGATTACAGTATTGCATTTTTCCTAGATGTACAAACTTGAAGTCCTTTATAAATCCCACCTCATAACCATCCAGCTCTTGTCCTTGTAGAAAATTGGGTTACCAACAGATGAGTGGATTGTACCCTGCCACTCACCTGGCTGCCATCTTTAACTACTTTTTTTATACATGAACTTACCTGTTGTTTACATATAGCTGTATTCTCGATCTCGACAGAAAATTCAAAACTTTCATTGGTCCAATGCTTTATATGGTCAGATGATACGAATACTGATCTTATACTTTACAAGGGGTACCTGGATCCATTTCATCAACAACTAATCATATTTTTTCTCTGTCGGGGCCGGCGACTCAAGTCGTCTAAAAGACTCCTTTTCAGGAAATTCATCGGGTGCTTTTTCGTTTCTTCTTTGGTGAAGTACCCACTTTTGTTGACGGTTCTGGCTTGTTTTTTGGCTTTGCTTGAGATTTTTTCTAGTTATGTCTGATTCAGGATCTCAAATTAGATATTGCGGGGGTTGTAAAAGACTGAAAATAAGAAATGTCTCGGTCTAACATAGACCCCTCACTCTTCTTGCTCTAACTGTAGATTTAAATTGTATACAGCATTCTTGAATCTGGATAGATGTGATGAATGTTCTCTTTGTCTGTGCTTGATTGGCAAAAGTTGGCTAAATATCAGGCAAAATTAAGTAAAGATAGGGCACGTAAGGCTTGGCCAGAAGTTCCTCCCAGAGTAGGAGTAGTATTGCCTCTTGTTCTGTTCCTGTTACCCCTCCTGTTCCTATTCCTGCCCCGGAACCTGTTGTTTCCAACCCACTAATGCTAGTTCAGACCTTCGGGCAGAATTTGATGGTAAGATTTGCGGCTCTTTTCTCTGCGAACAGAAGATTGGCCAGGATGTGAGTGCGATGTCTAGACATCGTAGTGTTGCAGTGATAGTGTTGTGGAGGAGGTGACTGTTCGTCCCCTCTGAAAGTTCTCCTAGGTCGAGGCCTCTACAATGCTCCCAGGGCTCAGGGAGAAGACATGCCGAAAGCCGAAGGGAGGCGATCTGTGGGGTCTGCTCACGAGCAGTTGCTCCTCTAACAGTCCTGTTGCGTCCCAGGCTGTTGCAGCTCGCTATAGTAAAAGCGATGCGGAAGTGTCTTCTTGTGCTTCTGTTTCAATACAGGAGGAGTTGGAAGCAGTCAGAGTCTAGTAGGCCTTTGAAGAGACGTCAGAGCTTCCTCTCCAAGTCAAGTTCCTATCAAGAAACTTTCGGCACGTTCTCCTCTTCCGTCTTGTAGCTTTTTATAGCCCAGAGATCTCTTCTTCTTCAGGCAGTCCGGATGTTACGCAACGGATCGTGTGCTATGGATCCTCCTGTTAGCATGCAAGTAGCGGCTTCCTTTAAAGTTGGATCCCAAGTCGGCTTTTATGCCTCCGTTCCTGGCCCCTTTCAGAGGACAAATTGGACAAGATTTTGAGACTTTTCGAAGGTTTTAAAGCTCCAGCACTTCAGGTTCCTTCTGCAACTGAGGCCCGGTCTCTGCTCCCGCCACGCACCTGGCGCCGCAAACCACGCCTGGCTTTTGCTTTCAGATTTTCTCGCCTGGCTCCGCTTCGATCAGCGCTCCTGGCGTCCATGTTCTTATCGCCCGCACCGGCCGCACTCACGACGCTGGACCGTTTTTATTTTGGCGCTTTTCTTCTCAAAACACGTTTCTAGGCGCACAATGTTTTGCGCTTCTAGCGCTATTGGGTTTTTGGCGCCTCTTGGCTCTAGATCTTCTAAGGCTCCTGACTCCTCTCAAGCTCATGTTTATGGGATACGCTTGACGATCGGGCTCTTGGCGCCTCGGTGAATGTTCTGAGGATATCTCAAGAGGATAACGCAAGTTTGGCTCCCGGAGACGTTTCTATCAACGATCCAACTGCTTCAGAGATTCTTCCCAGTTTCCGATGTTTCGAAGTAGATGATGTTCCGTCTGCTCCTACGTCCAACTTTAAGCATCTCTTACAACTTTTTGAAGAACTTTTTCAAGAAGACTTTGCTCAGCTTCCCCTTCGTCTCCGACTCACGCAGTTTGCCAAGGATTTTAAACCTCCTTCCTCTAGATTTCTGAAGCTGGTCCTGTCTGTTCTTCGCTGAAAGAGAGTTCTCCGAGGCAAGAAGGATGGTTGAGCAAGAAAAGATCTCAGGGTAAAACATCTTTCTTCACCTTTCCCCCTCTCAACTGTCTTTTAAGTCTCGTTCCTGGTATGAGACTGGGAAGTCTTTTCCTTGGGAGACTCTGCCTCCTCTCAGGGGATTTCTCCAGCCTTGTGGATTCTGCCCGCTGAAGCTCAGCTTTTTCTTCGGTCCAAAGTCGGCTTTTTCTTGGAAATTGACCATCTGGTGAAGAGTTCCTATAGGATCTTGGAGATCTTTTCTTTTATTGACTGGTCTATAGGAGCCTTGAGCAGGATAGTGAAAGTCTGTGATCTTCCCCCAAGACTGCTACAGATCTTGATGCTATTTTGGCCTGCCTGGACAAGGCCATCAGGGAACGTCAGAAATTGCCTCAGTGACTGCTACCGGCATTTTGAAGAAGAGAGCTCATTGGATTTCGTTTGTCGCGAGAGGAGTCTCCAGGAACCAGAAATCTGCTCTTCTTTTTGCTCCTTTGCTTAAGGAATCCCTTTTCCCCCACGTTAGTTAGGGAAATTTCGGAGGCTCTCTCACGGAAGTCTACTCAAGACCTACTGGCTCATTCTTCCTGACCCAGGTTTTCACTACTCCAGTAGTACCCAAGCCTTCTTTCCCTGTATCCTCTAGGCCTTCTCGGGTACTCCTTCTCGGCCCTTTTCCCTAAAGGGGAAGAGGAAAATTCTCTTCTCATCCCCAGAAAGCTAGGGGTACCAACCGATGAGTTCAAGGTCCTTCATGCAACGGTCGGAGCCAGACTAAAGTCGTTCTGGCAAGTTTGGGAGGCCAAGGAGCAGAACCCTGGGTGATCAACGTTCTGAGAGAAGGCTACACCATTCCCTTCTCAGAGAGTCCTCCTTTAAAGTCTTCTCCCAGTGACTTCAACGCGTATCATCCAGGGACTCAGAGAAACTTGTGGTGTTGGAGGAGGTTACTTCCTCCTCCTTCAAAAGGGAGCCATAGAAGCAGTCCTCGAACCTTCATCTCCGGGGTTCTACAACCGTCTGTTTCTGGTTCCAAAATCGTCAGGAGGATGGAGACCAGTCCTCGACTCTAAGCGCCCTGAACAAATTTGTGCTTCAAACACCATTCAAGATGGAAACCACACAGTCGGTTATCAATTCCCTGAAGGAAGGAGACTGGATGGTGTCCTGACGATCTCCAGGATGCATACTTTCATGTACCCATCCATCCGAGATCAAGGAAATTCCTAATGTTTGTGTTCAGAGGCAGGGCTTTTCAATTCAGGGCTCTTTGCTTCAGGCCTGGATCAACAGCCCCCAAAGAAAGTTCACAAGGACGATGGCTCCAATTAGCGAAATGGCTTCATGTTAGAGGGGCATTCAATTTCCCTTTACCTCGACGACTTGCTGATCCGGTCTCCGTCAAAAGGCCAATGCATGAAGGACCTCAAAGGACCCTTTTCTTACCGGTTTCTTGGGACTCATAGTAAATCTTCCAAAGTCACAACTCTCTCCATCTCTAGACTTGACTTATTTGGGAGTTCGATGAACTCAGTTCTTTTTCAGGTTTTTCCGTGTACGTCTGCAAAGGATCGAGAAATGCCTGCTGAAAGTGAGATACCTGATGGCAGCCAAGACTTGTTCTGCCTTGTCTCGGAATGGATGAGCCTTTTAGGCACCCTCTCATCGCTAGAGATGTTCATTTTTCTGGGCCATCTCTGTCAAATGAGACCTCTTCAATTCTTCCTGCAGCAGATCTGGAACAGGAAGAAAGACACTGATTCAGGTCTTTGTTTTTCCCATCATATCCACTTTTCAAGTAAAAGCAAGACCTGTCATGGTGGAACTGACAGGAGCAAACTAGATCGAGAGTTTGTCACTGAGACAGAGGAACCCAGACCTGATGTTGTTCTCCACGCCAGACGAGGTTTGGGGAGCAACATTGGGGGAAGCTGGAGAAGTGTCAGGCATTGGTCTTCTTCCCAACAGGACTGGCACATAAATGTCAAAGAGTTGAAGGCAATTCATCTAGCCTTGGAACATTTCGTGCTTCTGGTGGAAAACAAAACTGATAGTAGTGCATTCGGACAACTCCACAGCTCTGGCGTACAGTGAAGAAACAAGGAGGCACTCACTCCTTTTACAACAGACTGTTTCTAGATCCCAAAGACCTGCTTTTGTGGGCGGAACCAAGAACATAGAGCTAGTCACTAATTTCATCCCGGGAGCAAGTTCAACGTTCTGAGCGATATCCTCAGCAGGTCACTCCAGGTCATTCCCACGGAATGGACCCTGGATCCAGAAAGTCTTCCAAGGCCTGTGGAAGGTTTGGGGCACTCCATGTTAGACCTGTTTGCCACCTCAAAACCATCACCTACCTCTCTCTTGCTCTCCTGTTCCAGACCCAGAAGCATTAGCGGTGGATGCCATTCTCCTGGACTGGTCCAACTCTTCCTTTATGCATTCCCTCCCTTCAGGATGCTGGTCAGAAGTCCTGAAAAAGTTTCTGGCACACAAAGGTGTGTCAATGATCATTATAGCTCCATGGTGGCCAGGAAGACCATGGTTTCCAGAGCTACTGGAGAAAGTAGTGGATTTTCAAGGAGGTTGCCATTCAGACCAGACCTTCTGTGCCAGTTGCAATGTCAGCAGAAAGTTCCACAGGAACCTTGTCAGATCTGCCTGACAGGGTTCAGACTGCTGGGGAGCTTCTACAGGAGGAGAAGAGGTTTCTCTAGGAAGAGTGGCGCAGGCAATGGCAGGATCAACCAGGCCAATCTTCTAGCTGCAAAGGTCTACCAGGCGAAGTGGAAGATTTTCAGGGAGTGGTGCTCCTTCCAGTCATGTGTCTTCCACTTCTGGCGACCTAAGCCAGGTTGGCAAAAGGATTTTCCTGTTTCTGCACAAGAGAAGAAATTGGCTGTCAGCATCATTAAGAGGTATAGGAGTATGCTGGCTCAATTTTCAGGAATAGAGGGATAGACCTTTCCTCAGACAAAGATATTGCAGAACTCCTTAAATCCTTTGCTTTGTCAACTAAAGGCAAAAGATCTCTTCTCCTGTTCAACCTGGAATTTGGATGTGGTGCTAAAGTGGCTTACCTCCAAATCTTTTGAGCCTTTGAGTTCCTGTTCCTTTAGGAGAAACCTTCTCCAAGGGCTCTTTCTCTTGGCACTTGGCCTCACAAGCAAAGAGAGTAGTGAGATTCATGCTCTGGACAAAAGAGTTGGTTTTGTGCGGATAAGGCTGTAGTTTCCCTTCACCTTGGGTTTTTAAGCTAAGAACAAAACCCCTAGTAATCCATGGCCTGGGAATTTTCCTTCCCCCTATCCTCCTTGGAGTGGAAGAGAAAGAGAGACTTCTCTGTTCTGGTCAGAGCTTTGAAATTCTATCTGGTTCAGGACCAGAAGTGTAAGAGGAACCATCCAGTGATTTTTATGGTGCTCAACTAAGAACCCCAAGAACCCTCTGATCTAAAAATGGGATTGCTTTCTTTTGAAAGAACTGATTCAGGAGGCACACAAGAATTAAGGGATGTGGATTTTCCCCACTTAGTTAAAGTGAGGCCTCATGAAATTAGGGCTAGTCTGAACTTCTTTAGCCTTCAAGAAGAACATGGCTTTAAAGGACATTCTAAGTCAACTTATTGGAGATGTTCGTCTGTTTTGCCTCGCATTATCTGAAAGACAGATCCAAACAGTGTTTGAAGACTGCAGTACGTTGGGCCCATTTATTGTGGCTGACATGGTGATGGGCAAGAAACCAGAGGCTCTAGATCCTCCCTTATTTCTTTGCAGAAGTTTTCTTTTGGTCGAGTTTTAGAGCCTAAGAGGTTAGATGGCCTGTAGGTCTAATTTTAATAGGTTGGTGTGAGTTTTTATGGTTGGGTGATATGATGGTGGATGCTTTGAGTACTGTGCCCTGAGCAAAGGCATTATATGCTTTGCCAGATTGTGTCCTAGACGGCTGGGCCAACAGACCTTTCTCCATATAGCAACCTGCGATTCAGCTACTAGGCCTTCCTCACTGCACTAAGGATAATGAGCACCAATCAGAGGCAGTAACCGCAAAACAGCTTCAGCAGGTAAGGATCCAAAGTTAAGACGTTAGCCTGAATGATCTCAAATTTTTTTAACACTTCAGCTGTCCATTAAATTAATGTTTTGCAATCAGAATGTAAACAACAGGGACCCATGTATAAAAATGACATTTTTATAATAAAATAAGATTTTATATCATACTTACCTGTTGTTTGTGAGACACATTAAACATTCCACCCGCCTCTTCAGGGGACAAGGGGACATAGAAAATATGATTAGTTGTTGATGGAAATGGATCCAGGTACCCTGTGAGGCGGGGTAGTCTATCATCCCATGACCATATATTAGTGGGACCGCCAGTTTTGAATTTTCTGTCGAGATCGAGAATACAGCTATATGTAAACAACAGGTAAGTATGATATAAAATCTTATTTTATTATAAAAATGACCATTTTTACCAGGCTTCAACAACTGTACCAGAGGTTGCCAAAGGTATATCCATATAAAAGACTTCAGGTTTGTATATGTGTATTTAAGATGCAAAGGTTTGAAGATTTCAGTTTTATATTGTGGATGTTAAAATATTCCTGATCTTATACATTTTCAAGCTTTTTTCATGTCCTTTTTCAGTGCTATACTGTAATGCATTCCAGTAGCCCCTGAAGAAGAAAAGAATGGGGAACTCAAGTGTAAAAGAGGCTGTAGAAGAAGCAGAAGGAGATAGGTGCTTGGATTTATCATGCAAGCTTGATCCACAGAACCAAAAAGTTTTACCTTCAAATTTGTTTTCCTGTTTCTCTCTCTCTCTCTCTGACTCTCTCTCTCTCTGTATTCTCTCTCTAATTTGTCTGACTGGTATGTTTTAGAAATATTAAGACTGAAAATAAGAAAGTTGAATGAAAATAAGTCCCTAGGTCCAGATGGATTCAGTGGGCGTTCCACCCAAGGATGATCAGATTTATGATTTATACAGCATTCTTGGGCCAAGAAAAGAAGCAAAAGGTTGGAAACAACAAAATATTGCACTAGTATTAAAGAATGAGTCTAAGGTAGTACCAAGGAACAACAGGCCTATCAGTCTTACATCAGCTCCTGGTAATGATGGAGACACTTATTTTGCCTTAATAAAAATGAGATATTTTTATTCAAGCTGTCTAATGCTAGTTAGCCACCTTGAATTTTGTAATGGAACACCTTGCGTAACCAACATTTTAGACTTATAACATTATCATTGTAAAAGTAGTACAATAAATATGTAAAAGTAGTACAATAAATATATATATTTTATGTGGTGTTCCAGGAGACATTTGACAGTGTTTCACATGAAAGATTAATGACAAAATTATGGATATTATAGATGAAGTAGGAGGTTAGATAGAAGACTGGTTAAGCAAGAGAGAAAGAGTTAGCATCTGTGTGAGATCTCTAATCAGTAAAGTATGTGTTGCGAAGGTTCAGTGCTTGGTTCTTTGCACTTAATTATTTATATAGATGACCTTAACTTATAACATGATTGTTCCCCCTCAAAAGCACTGATAATTTCAATACAGTACAGTTTGTAAGCAGTAAATTAGCAGATACCTTTCAACTTAGATGTCATGCAGAATCATGCAATTTGGCTCTAAAAACAAGAATTCCAAATACTTGGCAAGATGATAGAGTAATCATAAAGAGAATGATGTAGGAGTCATCAAGTCATTATCACCAGTGACTTAACCTTCTAAGGAATGTATAGAGGTTAAAAAGAAAGGTCAGAAAATGCTATGATACATTAAATGGTACTTACATGGTAATTCCTTTAAAGTAAAATGACATAATACAAACGTACAGTTAACTAATTACATTTTACTGAGAGTTACCTCAAGGCATTTTTTGAAAGATGGGTATATTTTTTGACTGGATTTGGGCTTAAATACTTTGCCCCTCCTGTTAACCCTTAAACGCCGAGCCTCAATTTACAAAAGTGTCTGTCAGATTTTCGCGGCGTTCGGGAGTGAGCGGAAGTGGAAAAAAGTTTTAAAAAAAATCACAGCAAATCTTAGTTTTTAACATTAAGAGTTCATTTTGGCTCCTTTTTTGTCATTGGCTGAAGTTTAGTATGCAACCATCAGAAATGAAAAAATATCAGTATTATATATAAGTATTGGAATATATGACAGTTAAAAAAAAATTTCATATATAATTGTATACAAATCTTTCAAAAGCAAAACAGTTAAAGCTAATGAGTTATTTTTTTCGTTGTATTATACACTAAATTGCGTAGATTTTGAGTATATAACAGATTGTAAAACGATCAAAAAACAACACAGAAAATATTATCACAAATGATGCATGAATTTGTAACGGTTTCATAAAAAAAGTTTTTTAAAAATTCACAATAAATCGAAATATTGTGCTAGAGACTTCCCGTTTGTTACAAAATGAAGGTAATTGATTGAATATTACTAGACTGTAAGTGTTTTAGCTTACAATTGCATTTTTTTACCATTTTGGTCGAGTTAAAGTTGACCAAAGTTTGAATTTTTTCTGTTTATCGTGATTTATATGAAAATATTTCAAAACTGATAAAAGTTACAACCATGATTCATTTTTTGTTGTATTTTAAATGAAATTGCGCACATTTTGATGTATAACACTTTATGTAACGCCTAATATAAAACGGCGCAAAAATTACGACAAGGTGACTCAAGAAATGCTAGGATTTTCAGCGGGGTTCCCACGTGTGGAGGGAAGGAAAAAGTTTTTCAAAAATTCACCGTAAATCGAAATATTGTGCTAGAGACGTCCTGTTTGTTGCAAAATAAAGGTAAATAATTGAATGTTACTAGAATGTAAGAGTTTTAGCTCACAATTGCGTTTTTCGACCATTTCGGATGAGTCAAAGTTGACCGAAGGTTGAAATTTTGTCACTTATCGTGATTTATATGAAAATATTTCAAAACTGATAAAAGCTACAACCATGAGTTATTTTTTGTTGTATTCTACATGAAATTGCACACATTTTCATATATAAAACTTTATGTAACGACTAATATAAAACGGTGCAAACATTATGACAAAGTGACAAAAGAATTTCTGAGATGTTCAGCCAAGTTACTGCGTGGACGTAAGGAAAAAGTTTTTTAAAAAATCCACCATAAACCGAAATATTGTGCTAGAGACTTCTCGTTTGTTGCAAAATTAAGGTAAATGATAGAATATTACTAGAATGTAAGTGTTTTAGCTTACAACTGCATTTTTCGACCATTTTGTTCGAGTCAAAGTTGACCGAAGGTTGAAATTTTGTCACTTATCGTGATTTATATGGAAATATTTCAAAACTGATAGAAGCTACAACCATGGGTTGTTTTTGTTGTATTTACATGAAATTGCACACATTTTCATATATAAAACTTTATGTAACGGCTAATATAAAATGGTGCAAAAATTACGACAAAGTGACGAAAGATTTTCTGAGATCGTTGCTGATGCTCTGTAGTGCCCTTCATGCATGCGCGGCTGGGTAACGCTTGTAAACAAAACAACAGCATGATCCGTGAACTCCCAGCATCCCTCAAGGCGCGTGATTTAAAATCTTCCACAAACTAGGCCTATAACTATTTTTCCGCGAATATTTAAAAAGACTTTTTGTAGTCGACATACCGTACGTCCACTCGGCACCCGACAGACAACTTTAGTTGACGTATGATACGTCCAGTCGGCGTTTAAGGGTTAATTAGTTTAACCAGACTGCTGTACTAAGTAAAATAAGTATACTCTCCCAGGGGTATGGTAGCCATGCAAGTTCATCCATCAGAGGAATTGGTAGCTAGGGCTATTCCCCTTTTTGTATGGTATCCTATAGTCTATTGTTTTAAACCTGGCAAACTTGCACTCAGCTGCTTGCTGCTGATTGGATGGATGTCCTGTTGTTCGAATCTCACAGTTTTGTTTTCACTGTTTCAGAATTGTGATTATACAGTCTTAGAGCGAGTTAAGAGCTAAGTAAATACCATTTGTAATAAACGTAAGTATTGAGAACTTACATACCAAATTATTATATATATTTAACAGTTATGAAACAACACTTAATGAAGCCATAGACTAGAAATATGTTTCAAATGCATGAAACTTTGTTTAATTTTAGCTACATTTTTAGCGCAATCATGCCATTAGTGGTTTGGAAATAACCAAAACATATTTATTTTACATTGCTGAAGGTTCTATAATGCCTAAGTTCAAAAAACTATCGCAGAAATTTAAGCTTGTTGGGAAAGTTGAAGAGGTGGAGTTGTGGGAGGAACAGCCGGTGAGTTGTCGTCTGCACACACCACTTACAGCCAGAATAGTTCAGCTTAGAATCGGTTATTGAGCTGGTGCCTCACTACCTATTTCACCTATTTCAGCCATGGCCACAAGAGACGATACAGATCAAAGCACACATGAAGGAACTTCAGACATCAGGCACAGACATTCCTGAACATCTCTTCAGTAGTTGAAGAACAGTCAATTTACTGAAATTTTATACAGCAGAGAGCAGCACACTAGCTAGAAAAAAAAGTATTCAAAATTCAATGCATGTTCAATTTGCCTTTATACATATCTTAAATATTAACCCTTAAACGCCGAGCCTCTATTTACAAAAACATCTCCCGTATGCCTCCGTTGCGTTTGGGAGCTAGCGCCAGAGCAGAAAAAGTTTTTTCAAAAATCACAGCACTCTTAGTTTTAAGATTAAGAGTTCATTTTTGGCTCTTTTTCTCATTGCCTGAAGTTTAGTATGCAACCATCAGAAATGAAAATAAATATCATTATCATATATAAATATTGGAATATATGACAGCTAAAAAAACATATATAATTGTATACAAATCGGAACTGTAAGCAAAATGGTTAAAGGTAATGAGTTACTTTTTTTTTTTGGTTGTATTGTACACTAAATTGCGATGATTTTGGTATATAACAGATTGTAAAACGATTAAAGCAACACAGAGAAAAATATTATCACAAAATGATGCATGAATTCATTCAAGGGACGTAAAAAAATTTTTTTCAAAAATTCACCATAAATCGAAATATTGTGCTAGAGACTTTCCAATTGTTTCAAAATGAAGGAAATTGATTGAATATTACTAGACTGTAAGTTTTTTAGCTCTACAATTGCATTTTTACCATTTCAATCGAGTTAAAGTTGACCCCTTTAGGTTGATTTTTTCTATTTATCGGTATTTATATGAAAATATTTCAAAATGGTAAAAGCTAAAAGTATGATTTATTTTTGTTGTATTCCCCGTCCTGTTGCCTCACAAATACGCAAACACTCGCCAAAGTTCTGCAAAACACGGATGCATCAAGATATCGCTCTCCGGCGATGCGCGCTGATGCTTTCTGGTGCGAGAAGGAAGAAATTCTGCGATGCGGCGTCTGGATGACGCTTATAAACAAAACAACAGCGTGATCCGTGAACTCCCAGCATCCCTCAAGGCGCGTGATTTAAAACCTTTCGCAAGCTAGGCCTATAATTATTTTTCCGCGAATATTTAAAAAAACCATTTTTAGTCAACGTACCATACGTCCACTTGGCACCCAACAGACAATTTTAGTCGACTTATGGTACGTCCAGTAGGCGTTTAAGGGTTAATGACATTCCATCTGCAGTATTTTTGAAATAAAAAAAAATTAGCATTATGATATATAAACATCTTAATGATTATTTTCGGAACTCAAGAGCACCACAACCCAAATTTGAATCTCCCGCTGAGGGTCTTCAACCTTGTGTCAACCCTGTGACTGTCCCTCCCCCACAACTCCACCTCCTCAACTTCTCTGCCAAGCTTAAATTTCTACGATAGTTTTTTGAAATTAGGCATTAGAGAACCTTCAGCAATGTACATTAAATACATTTTGGTTATTTCCAAACCACTAATGGTATGATTGCGCTAAAAATCTAGCTAGAAATTGAACATGAAAGTTCATGCGTTTGAAACACATTTCTAGTCTATGGCTTCACATATCTTAGCTCTAACTTCGCTCTATGAAGTGTCAGTTTCATAACTGTTAAATATATATGAATAATCTCAGTATTTAATTTCTTTTTTACGGTATTATAACTGGTATTTACATAACATTACATATCTTAGCTCTTAACTCGCTCTATGACCGTGTAATCACACTTCTGAAACAGTGTGAAAGCAAAACTGTGAGATTCGGACAACAGGACATCCATCCAATCAGTGGCAAGCAGCTAGATGCAAGTTTGCCAGGGTTAAAAAAATAGACTATACTGTAGTAGTTTTTCTTGATCTGTCTAACTACGGTGTTTTTTTTTTTAATTCTTTATGAGTCCAAAGTGTGATTGCAACAGTTGCTCACTTTGTCTGCTAATGGTTGATAGCAAAGAAATATCCTTTCCTGATTAGCTTAACAAAATACATTAATAGTCTTACTGTACATCTAACCTTCTGTTTTGTATTTTATTGAATGTAATACTTGAGAAAATAAAGGAATTTGTTCTGAAAAATTTCCTTATTGCAATTTACTCCCGGAACACCTGAATTAGCCCTGGTCACTGACCAGCGCAAACTATATCCCAATAATTTTACCCACAAAGTGGGTAATTAACTGTCAGCGTTACCAACACTACCAGAAAGATTTTATCAAATGAGTTACCTGAGGTACCATTGAGAATGCTGCTGCAAATACCGGCCAACAGAGGCCGACATCCCCAGTTGTTATTTGTTCGCCGTGCTGTGTGGGTGTGTCCCACATCAGGCGAACTTTTGGTCATTTAGCCTGACCCCCATTTAAAGAATTTGGACATCAGATTACAATTTTGGACTGTTTTCAATGCCGTTTCTCCTGGGTTTATACTTTATTGACTGGATGTGGAACTTCTCTCCCGGTTTTAACTTTGGATCGTTACTTTGGACTCAGTTGGACAAGTCAGACAAGAAGACGTCGCCACCTGCTAGCACCGCTGCTTCCACTTCGTCTATATCTTCGATGACCGAGGCTTCTACTGCTGAAGATGCTGCCGCTCATCGGTCCTGCATATCCTGCAAGCGTAGGATGATCACCCTCGGACACGATTGACATTCTGTTTTATTTTATGTAGGAAGGTTCAGTGTAGTATCAGTCAGAGATGTGATGAGTATAGGTCTTGGTCAGTAGATCAATTGGGGGATTATTTGAAACACAGAAAATCCTTTGCCTCGAAGAGTAGGCGTAGGTCAGGATCAGCTGCAGGCTTAGAATCAGTAGATAAGGAAGCATTAGATTAAGAGTTATTCAAGAAGTTAGAGGACAGTTTATCATCCAGTATGTCTAGCCTATTTCTAGCCTGATGAGTAAGTTAACAGAGAATAGAGATAGTGATAGTAAAAGCTTAGTAGATTCTAATGTTCTTTTTCAGCCCCCTCCCCCCCTGCCTGTTCCAGAACCAGCCCTAATGGGTGGCAGGGTCATGGAGAACCGCAAGCCTTGAAGGTAGGTTCTGCTGGCCGTTCTGGCAGTGTTGGCTAGATTCTCCCTTCCCATTCAAGGTGTAAGTTCTGAGGTTGATGTTAGTTAGGTAAGACACAGACAGTTTTACAAAAGTAGGTTAGGAAGTGTTCAGGAAGAGAAGTGGAAGGCAAAGTCTTCTTTGGGTTCGAGTTACGGTTGGGGTTTCTAATGTGATGACTTCAAAAATCTTGGATCCATCTTCAGTTTTATTTCCTGCACCTGTTTCTTTACAACAGAAACTTTCTAAGTCTGTGGTTCATCGTTAAAGATGTGGTTTCGGGTTTGTCAGGTTTTGTAGTGTTGGAGGATGCTCCTTTGTCCTCGAAGGTTCCTTTTCCTTCGATGGATGAGTTTGGTTCTTCTTGCAGTGGTGGTAATTCTGGTGATAGGGTTTTCAATTTGGCTCAATATAATGCAGAATTGTTGGGTTTGTCACAGGGTTATAGATTACTAGTTAGTGTTTTCAATTTTGGGTTTTCCAGTATTCACAATCATGACTTGAAGAATTTTCCTGAGTTTGCTAGTGATGTCTGTCAAGATTATCAATGGGGAACAGAGTCAGTCTAGTTTTCTCTCTTAAAAAAAAAAAAAAACTGGCCTCTTCTGCTGCTTCTGAGTTTTCCTTTTTTTCCAATTTCTTCTAAGCCTTCTTCCAATGTCTTTACACAATCTTCTTTATTGGGTCTCTCTTCGGAGTCTTCTCTCGCTCATCCTGTTTTCTTTGCCATTAAGTCAGCAGAGCAAAGAATTTTCATTGGTGCAATCCTGTAATGTTGGAGTTTTCAGTGGCTTCCTCTCTCTCTTCGAGGTTGAGGTAAGGTGTACAGCCAGCAGATTTACATTAAATGTAAATCTGAACTGGATATTACTGTCTTTGAAATGTGGGAGTGAGACGATGGCAGGCACATGTGCCAAGCTGCTAGATGTTGTCACACATATTTTAACAAACACGAATTTTTGAACTACACTTCACTAACACAGGAATTGTACACTTCCTCTGCCGTAACTGTTTTCGAACAACACATTTAGCTAACTGTTCACGTCTAACACATGCAATAAATCCCTGGCAAAGCACTTCCCAATTCCTAAATATCAGTCTTCTGGCATCGCAACACAGCTTCTATTCTTCTCACGATGCGAAATTTTGCGGGCAGTTATTCTGCGTTGCAAAATTAAGAACTTTTTTTGCGCTCTCTCCTTCTTTAGCACCTTACTCGGATCCTGTACTTTTCTCAGGCTTCTGGTCTAGATGCTTCACAGGCGGTTGCGGAGTCTTCCGCAACTCCGTATTTTCTTCCTTTACTGGGTTTATAACGTAATGTGTCCACCGCGGTTCTTTCGGATGCTACAGCATTTGGCGTTTCGTCTGCATCATCGTTGAGTGTATCAGTACTGATGGTGTCCTCAGCCTCTCCTTTTCACTATAGTAGCTGGTAATTTTCCTTCTTCGGTCCCCATTGGTTCTGCAGCTTGTAGCTTGTCTTGAGAAATGCCTTTGAGTACTGGACCAGTTGGTATGTTCTCCACCTGTCCAACTTCCGCGGTAGGTGCTCTGGTGGTTATTCCAAGTGTGGATGCTTTCTTTTCTCTCCTTCGTCTACTTCTTTCTCAACTTTTCCTGCGGCTATTTCTGTTCCTCCTTCTAAGGTGTTCAATGTGGGTTTGGCTTTAGTTCCGGGTCATCAGGGAGTTCTTCCTCCCTCTCCCTTAATTAGTGTGACTTCAGCTCTGGATACCCATCCTGGTGCAGTGTTGGTTCATCTGGCGTTGGGTGGATTGGGTGTTGCGGCCTCTCTGCTCGCAGGGCTGGGCATTTGTCGCCCAGGTGTGGTTGGCCCAGGTGTTACATCATTGTCACTGGGTGGTGCAGGGTTTGAGCAGTCGAATGCACCTGACTCAAGAGTTTTGTCATTGGCTTTAGTTGGTACAGGGTTTGTGCAGCCAGGTTATGGTTGGCTCAGGTATGATGGGGTCAGGTATGTCAAGTGTTGGTCTCGCACATCCTGGTGTAGTGAGTTCCGGGTTATCGGGTGCGGCTCTTGTGGGTGGTCAGTCTGTCTCTTTTCCTGTCCCAGTTCGGTCGGACCAGTCTGACAGAGAATGCTCTTTTGAAGAAGAGGAGCTGGTACCAGATATAGGTTTTTTTTCTCCAGCAAATGAAAGCAAGTATAAGCAGATGGTGGACTTTATCCATTCTCTCTATTTGCAGTCCAGGCTCCTGAAGAACCTACAAAACCAAACCAAGCAATGTTTGAATCGATGTATGGAACTAAACCAGTAGTCTCCCAAACATCAAGTAAACCAGTCTGGTTTGGCTGAGTCGGGCGGTTCTTGAGGGAGGCGGACTCTATGTTATCTTCTCTTGTCAGGTCTGGTAGACAGGATTCAACCTTGCTTCCTAATCGGAAGGGATTCTATAGGGTAGTGGATAACCCTTCTGCCGATGTCAGACTTCCTCTCAACGAATCTGTTGAGGCTCTTCTCTCTCGGGTTCCTTCGTCGAATTGTTTGGTAGCGGTTACATCTTGTGAGGCTTGTATTTTGGAGGACACTTCGCAGCCAGTCTGAGGCCTTGTCCCACTCTTTGTAGATGTTGTCTGGGTTGATGGGGGTTTCTCAAACAAGTTGGATATACTCCCTCCGATCCTGTACTGTTTGACATCCTCTTCACTTCGGTTTCAATGGGGTTGGCATACCAGACTAACATTTCAGCTGGCTGTACAATATTCTTCAGCAAGAAGAGGAGAGACTTCTTTTTAAATCTTCTTCTGCCTCACTAGCCGGACATACATAAGAGGGTTCTGTTGAGGGCGCCTTTTTGAGCTCTGCAACAGTCTTTTTCGAGAGGAGGATATCTCTTCCATGGTCAATTTCGTGTCATCGTCATCAGCAGGAGGCTATGATTCGTGTGGCTGTTCAGGGTTCAGGTTATGTGGCCAGTATGATGAACTTTGTTGCTTCTAACTCATGTCTCTGGTGTCAGCAATTATGCATCATCGAGGGTACAGAATGTTGAAGTATCTAGCCCTTGACTGATCCTTGCCTCCTTTTTAGAGGAGCTAGTAAGGGCGAGGGACTTCTTATTGAATCTATGCAAGATACTAGGAATTTGTCTAATCTTTGCCAAGAGTTGCCTGGTCCCAACACAATCTATAACCTTTCAGGGATGAGGATTCTCTCTCTTCCTCTGAGGTTTTTTCCCAACCCTGGAGAGGATCCAGTCGGTCTTTCAGGAAGTAGAGGTGTTCCTGTCCAACAGGGAACAGCCAGTACCAGTTTGGAGAAGCCTCTTAGGGAGAATGTCTTCTCTCTCTCTTTTAATTCCAGGCTCTCCTCTCCGAATGCGTTTTTCTTCAGGAATCGCTGGGACTTCCACAATGAGAACGCAGTTATAGTCTGGAGCGATTCTTGCCTGTCAGATCTTTTGTGGTGTTCAGAAGAAGTGCTTCTGACACCCGGAAGGTTTATCGACTCCCCTCTTCCCGACATTCATTTGTACTCAGATGCCTCAGATCAAGGTTGGGGAGCAACCTTGGAAGAAACCCAGGCTTCGGGCCTCTGGAGTGATCGGGAACAAGTGGAGTCAATAACCTTTGGGAACTCAGGGCTGTAAAGGAAGCCCTCAGGTGTTTTTCAGTCCTAGTGCGCAAGAGAGTAGTGGCTCTGTATTGTGACAAGTAACTCCATGTCGTATCTGAAAAACTCGGGTGGGATCAAGATCAACAGAACTCAATACTATAACACACAGAGTCCTGAGAAGGTGCAAAGAATGGAAGGTGTCTCTTCCTCCCCAACTTGTATCGAGGAATCTGAACATACTAGCCGACTTGTTAAGTCGCTCTTGTCAGGTATTTTGGGGGAGCGTGGACTTTGGCTCAGGAAGCAGTGTGTCAGGTTATAGAAGTGGCCAGCACCTGTGGACTTTTTTGTGACAAGATTAAACCATCGGCTTCCAGGTTTATTTCTCACCAGTGATGGACCCCATGTCGATAGGCACCGCTGCAACGTTACAAAATTGGAATCACATGCAGGTGTATGCTTTCCGCCATTCGGTCTCATTCATCAGGTAATCACGAAATTGCGGGAGAGTGTCAAGACGTCTATGACTCTAATAGCTCCTTGTTGGCCCTATGCCCTTGGTTTCCAGAGTCCCTAAGCTCCTTGTGGAAGTTCCGATGTTCCTTCCCATGCAGAAGATCATCTCAGACAACCGCTTTTTCACCATTATCATCCAAACCCTCACGTGCTGAACCTAGTTGCAAGGCAACTGCCGTTCGAGCAGCTAGACAGACCGGACTCTCTAAAGCCTTGTCGTGACAGCTTTCTTTCAGCTGGAGAAAGTCAACCCGTAAGCTTTACCAGGTCAGCTGGACAATGTATAGAAGTTGGTGTTGTAAGGAAGGTCATTCCATCTCTAGACCTTCCATAGCCAAAATAGCTGATTTTCTTTTACTCCTTTGGAAAGTCAAGGTTCTTTCGTATTTGGCGATTGCTGGCTACCGCTCAACACATAGCAGTACTGTACATGTAGTTTTCATCTTCCCGAAAATTCCTAGTAGCCAGCTACTGCTCAACACTTAGCAGTACATGTAGTTTTCATCTTCCCGAAAATTCCTAGTAGTAAGATCATCCATGATTTATTACATTCCTTTAAGATTAAACATCATGTCTTGCCGACTCGGGCTCCTCCGTGGGATTTGTTGGAAGTTCTGACATTAAGACAACTGATTAAGAAGATGTTTTTTCTTATGGCTTTAACTACAGCTAGAAAGGTGGGCGAGCTTCAGGCAGTTTCTAGGCTGGTTTCCTAGATGGGAAATGATTATGTATCGGTCTCTTCCAGAATTCGTGATGAAGTCGGAGTCAGAGGTTAACCCTCTGCCTTGTTTGTTTAGGGTTCTTTATCGGCAAGAGTTCATTACCAGTAATCAAGCGGAGATGTCCGTATGTCAGGTGCGAGCATTAAAAGTCTATTTATCAAAGGTTGAGAAACTCCATCCGCGTCCGCATACACTTCTTGTCTCTCCACGGAATCCTTCCCGTCCGCTGTCAGAGAATGCGATTAGTTACTTTCTGAGGGAGATGATTTCCCAGACTTCTCAGGGTTCTTCTTCATCGTCTTCAAGCTCTGTATTACCCTGAGCGCACAGTATTCGGAGTATGGCCGCTCCATCTTCCTTTCTAAGGAATTGTTCAGTGTCTTCCATTCTGGAGGCAGCTACTTGGAAGTCCGTCTCAATGTTTACTTCCTTTTACTTGAGAGATGTTCAGTTCGCCTCGTTGGAGGGTTATTCTCTTAGTCTGTGCGTAGCGGCTAACTCTATTATCTAGGGTGCGTTCATTTAGCTGGGGTGGTATTCTCTTAGTGCTGAGGTTCTTAGGTCAACCAGATAGAGGAATTCCTTTTAGTCTTTAGAATCTTAGGCAGCAAGTAATAGTATAATCACATGAACTTAGGTTAGTGCGTTTTTAAGTATCTTAGTCTTTGATAATTTCCCTACGAGAGTCCAAGGAGATTCTCTGGTAGGCCAGGCTCTTTTCGTCGGTGCAGAGATACTTCTTCGCTTGTCGATCGTCAGGCCTTATCCAGAGGATCAGCGGCTTGGCACACTGCTTCATTCCCCTCCATACATGAGAGGTTCTGAATAGCCACATGGGAGGTTCGCCGTACTCCTCCATACATGATAGGCTCTGAATAGCCACATGGGAGTTCATCGTACTCCTCCATACATGAGAGTTTCTGAAGAGCCACATGGGAAGTTAATGAAGCGAGACAGTACTGACCTGACTGACTATCAAAGTACTCTCCAACATGTCTCTTCACCGAGAGCATTGATTGATATGGTGAGTGTATAACTAAACAGATATCAATGTATGAATAAACAGATCAGTGAGCCACCATCTCTGAGGTTGTAAAAGGGGGGCGTGCCGCAACCTAGATGGGTCTCCCTCCAGCATATCTCTTCACCGAAAGCATTGATTGATATGGTGACATACATTTACACATACATTCACATATAGTAGGTTGATAATGAGTTACTTGCTTATTCTCCATTGACAGGTTGGGCTGAATTAGATTGATCCCACCTCCATTAAAATTTTGTTAATCAGGCTAATTCAGGTGTTCAGGGAGTGTATTGCAATATGAAGTTTTCATAATGAAACTAATATTGTAATACTTACCTGAACATCTGAGTGATTCCCACCCTCTTCCCCACTTCAGTTTTTGATAGTGAGTGACTCAGTTGGGGATATTGGCCTCTGCCGGCCGGTATTTGCAGCAGCGTTGTCAGTGGTACCTCAGGTAACTCATTTGACAAGATTTTTATGGTAGCGTTGGTAACGCTGACAGTTAATTGCCCACTTTGTGGGTAAAATTATGGGGATACAGTTCGGACTGGTCAGTGACCAGGGCTAATTCAGGTGTTCAGGTAAGTATTACAATATTAGTTTTATGAAAACTTCATTTCTCTATATTTCTAGCATGTATCCGGAGAATTCATCGAAGGCTGTGTACTTGCCTTTCCATGGGAGATGTATTACAATACTGTTTCCATGTACGAATATGTTAATGCAAGCTTCAATTTTATAAGTGAGGTAAGGATAATCAACTGTACATATACTTCATGAGGTTTGTTAGCAGTAGTGAAGTTGTATGCTGTACTGATGTGTAGTTGAGGTGAATAATGTTTGTAGCTAAGTCAAGTGCTGAATATTTAAATATTTTTCAGTCAGTGCTCAGTGTTCTTTACTTTTCAATAAAATTTATAAATATTCTTTCATGTTAAGATTTTTGTGACATGGTACTGTATGGCCTCAAATATCATTAAGTAAAATCTAAAATTTTGAGATTTGAGACTGCATTCAAGTTCAATTCAATTTATTTTTTAGATTCTTTAAAAAATCAGAATGTGCCTGTTGGAAGTTATTTTATGTCATTAGGAATCAATAGAAAAAAATGGAATTTCTTCCAAGATTTTGAAGTTGACAAAAGTTTTTTTCCAAATGTTACAAGTTATGGACTTCAAATTGTAGTATGCTGGTTATAGAACATGCATATATAATAAATTTGTATATCAAAACTGTATGAATCCTTTCATTTTTAAAACATACTTGATGCCCCCCCTTAGTTATTATAGTGCCATAGTTATAATTTCAATTGTAACATGGCCAAGGCTTAAGGGTCTTAATATATCAGTGTTGTGTGTCAGTTTTCAGTTGTTTTTTCATCTTTTCAGATTCCAGAAGAACTTAGTCTTCATGTCCCCCACCTCCGTGTATTGAACATTAGTCACAACCAAATCACCAGTTTTCCACATAGTTTTAATCTCCTCCTCCATCTGAGAGAACTAGATGTTTCTTATAACAGACTAAAAGCATTACCAGAGACTGTCATTAGACTGCCTCAACTTCACACACTCAACCTTGCTTATAACAGCATCACAGAGCTGCCAGCTTCTATATCAAGGCTAAAGCAAGTAAGTAAGAACTCATACTGTACTGTGAACGAAATTTTTACTGTTTACCTGTTTTACATTAATTCCTTTTTATTATTGTGGCCCCAACAGAGCTGTTGTAAAAATTTAGTTGGCTGTAATAGATCATTTCTATATACTTTATCAGAATGTCACCATGCTATATGAAAAAGTGTATTTTATGATATGAGTGTATGATACATTAAAGTAATATAATGTGATTTGAACCTTTGGAAATACTGACAGTCCCAGTAATCAAAACAGGACTCATACTGCATTGAAGCACCAGTCCTGATTCTGATACCAAGGTCCAGCTAGTGTAATGTGTAACAGTATATGGTAATAATCTTAAATTAAGTAGGGTTACTATGTATAGTATGAGAAAAATATCAAGAAAATGTTATATACTCAAATCCATTTTCCTTGTGCAGTTATGAGCTCATGCATATTTCTTTGTTTCACTGTACAGTATACTGCACTAGGATGTAAACCTTGAATACATAATGAGTGACGTTTTTTGTTTTTTTTTGTTTAACAGTCTGCATTGTTGCAAAATTGTCTCTTGAATTTTGTAGTAATGAGTCATGTTATTGAATGTTGCTCAGCATTTTGAAGGAAGCTTAGCATTTAATAGAAAATTCAGGATAGGAATAAGTGTTAACATTGATGTGAGAGAGTGAGATGTTTCAGAGAGAGAGAGAGAGAGAGAGAGAGAGAGTAGCATGAATTTTCTAGAGAGAAAGAGAGAGAGAGAGAGAGAGAGAGAGAGAGAGTAGCATGAATTTTTCATATAGGTAAATGGTATGACTTAGGTTTTAAATGCGATGTGCGCATATGCTGTAATTTTATTACCGGTTGAATAGTGGATTGTGTAGGCCTGTGATATTTTTCTTATATTTGACTGCATTTTTATAAAAATGGTATAAGTAATTCAATGTCTTTTTAAAATAGTGTCACAGATACAAACCACTTCTTTACTAAGCTTAATGTTTTGTTTTGAAATTGACTGCATCTATGTTTACTTGGGTATGTATTTAAAAAATAGAGATCCCTCCCAAGTGGAGCAAGCATTATGCATCTGTTAGACTCGTTACTCATCATAAAGTTTTGCTCTTGAACTAATGCCTCTCCACCTAACTGGAAGGTAAAATTTGCCATAAGACAGTGGTTCATATTTATAAATCATGACATTTTCCTTTACAATAGGCAGACCATAGCCTTACTTTGATGAATATTTACTAAGGATATGATTGAAGTAGAGGACAATTCTCTGGTTGGGAGGAGGTTTAAAAATTTGCTGTAGTATATGAATCAGCCATTTCTTATATTAAGCACCTTTAGTATATTAGATACATTGTAGAAACTAGTAGAGTAGCCAGTTAAGGACTGGTTGTTTATCCTACTGACTAAGGGAGAATATAGCAGTTAATTATTCATCGTTATCTTCCTTGCCTCCAACAACAAAGAGCCTCTTGATATTCCACTGTTCATGTCTTTCCTGTGCTCTATCTTTTAAAAAATCCCCGTTCATCTTCGGCCTTTTTTCTCGTGATTCTATTTCAAGTACATCTGGGTCTTCCAACTCTTCTGGTGCCTGTAGGAACCCAACCGACACTGTTATATGCTGTCTAGAGTTGTGCAAAGGATGTCCAAGCAATCTCCATCTTTTCATGATTATGTCATCTGCATATGGAACTTCCATAATTTCCATGATGGTATCATTTTTATATCTCTTGCCTTCTGACTCAAAATAGTCTTCTTAAAGCTTTATTTTCAGTTAAACAAAATGTGTAAAAAGTGTTATTGTGATACCATGACTCATGTTGGTATAGCAATACAGATTGTTCGAGACTAATGTGTAATGTTAATTTCATATGCGGTTTCAAAATTTTTCACTTCATAATTGTATTTAGTCTCCCTGTTGTTTGATTTGCCCTTTTTAAACTTTCTCTAAATTCTGGCTCATAAGAACCTATGCTGGATATCATTGTTTTTGAATATTTGAAAGATTAAAGTTCAACAATTCTTTCTTTATTAAATATTATTTCATCCCTTTGTGCATATCCCTTCTTCATTACTGTTTTTTCTTAGATTTTTTTTATTCTCATCTGCATAGAGGTATTAGTCTAAGCAAGCTTTGCGTATCTTGTGATGTTTTGCTGATTAAAATAGCATCATCTGCATATTCTATGTTTTCATTACTCCATCTTAAACCTTCTCTTCCATCTCTGTCGAAATTTTTCATTATAAAATCTTCCAGGAAGGAAAACAAAAATGAAATAAGTGAAATATCATTATTATTGTTATATTTTTTGTATTATTATTGTTATTGGTTTACAAGCCCTTATTCAGAATTTGACATGGCTGCACACACGTGTTCTGCCCCTAAAACGCTGTGCAACAATGCAGTGGCCTGTCTATTGACTATGATGCTCATGGGTAACCTTTTAACCTTTAAGAGCTCATAAAATCAAGGGCATTGTCCCATTTCATGCATTGAGGAAAAATATCTTGGTTCCTCATGTACTGAGGTGGTTTATGCAGTAGGCAAACCACCACGTTGCTGTGTCTTTGAGGCATCATCCATATATTCTTACAGAATTTCCCCTTAGGATTTGTGATGTCAGTTCAGCATATTGTGTAGCTACAAAGTTCCATTGGACAGAAAAATGCATCCCATCCCAGCTACAGGGGTTAATGTCAGGCTGGGAATGAAAACATGAGTGACTGGCGTGTGCTGACCAAACACACACACACACACACACACACACACACACACACACACACACACACACTCTCTCTCTCTCTCTCTCTCTCTCTCTCTCTCTCTCTCTCTCTCTCTCTCTCTCTCTCGGGAGTAGTGACATTAGTGCACCTCACATTACGCACTACTGTATAGGCATTACTAAAAGATGTTTTCAGAGTCCTTTGCCCAAAGCTGAATCCACTGAGCAGTATTTATCTTGGATCTAATTGCCCACCAATCTGTATATCCTGGACAGACATGAGAAGGTCAGGGTTCCCCTTAAAGATTTTTAGAGTAGGGTCTCATAAGATCAATTCTTTGCTGTGTCCATATCAGCCTGAAAGTATAGGTTACATGAGTACTTTTTTTTCCCCTGCTTTTGTAAATGACAGAAAAAATGGCATTTTTTTCTGGCAGTCTGAGCATCACCACTTGACTTCTGTGAGACAATCTTCCCACCTAAGGAGTAAGTCTTCTGTATAAGATTAAAATTTGTACTCTTTTGGGAGCAGAGAGAAAATTTTAAGGTATTTATTTGTTCTTGATATATAAACCATAATTTTATGTAAGTAACTTACCAAGTAACTACATAGCTATTAGTTTCCAACTATCACCGCAGCTTAAATTTTAAATTGTGGTACCGTTCTATTGTTTTGTTGCAGGTAACTCGCCCCACCCATTTTCGGGGAAGGATAGGTACAACACAGCTGAAGAACTCGGTTCGTTTCTGCCGGTCAATGACTGATCATCAGTTGTTTGAGCAGCTTTTGTTTGGGTTTTGTTTCACCGGATCCACTCCTCTCTTTATGAAGCTGCCAAGGATCTCTTCCTCTGGGCACAGGACAATCACACCAAGATTGTCACACGATTTGTACGGGGCAAATTAAATGTCCTAGTGGACGAGTTAAGTCATTGCAGACAGGTCTTACATATGGAATGGACTTGTTTGCAACGTTGAGGAATCATTGCCTTCCCGTGTATTGTTCTCCAGCCCCGGATCCTCTCACATGGGGAACAGATGCAATGCTCCAGGACTGTTTGAACTTGGATGTGTATGCTTTCCCACCTTTCAGTATGGTGAGAGATGTCTTCAACAAGTTTCTCTCACACAACAACACGTCGATGACCCTTGTTGCTCCATTTTGGCCACAGAAGGAGTGGTTTTCAGTCCACCTCAAGCTACTGGTGGATTCTCCAAGACTTCTGCCACATAGACAAAGTCTACTCAAGCAACCTCATTTTCATCAGTTCCACCAAAGCCTATCCGTGAAGAGTTTTTCAAGACCAGCTGAGGAGGCGATTGCAAAATGTAGACACCAGTCTTCATCTAAGGTCTCCTAGGCCACGGGGCCGGTCTTCCACAGCTGGCATAGAAGACATGACATCTCTTCTACTAATGCCTCTATAGTACAGATTGCAGACTTTCTGATCTTCCTAAGGTTGTCTTGAGGGTTAGCTGCTGCAGCCGCGATCAGAGGCTCCAGAGCTATGCCAAACTCACTGTTTAGGCATAGAGGTTTAGATTCTGCAGATAAAGACATCAGTGATTTGATTAAGTCTTTAGACACTTCAAAACTATAAAAGACAGATTTTGTGTCTTGGAATTTAGATATTATGTTGAAATGGCTTTCGGGCCCTCCATTTGAGCCCCTTCAATCCTCATTCCTTAGGGATCTAACTAAGAAAAAACTCTTTCTAGTAGCTTTGGCTACAGCTAAGGGGATTAGTGAACTGCAGGCCTTAAACAAGAAAGTTGGTTTTGTGCAAGGAGATGCGGTCTGCTCGTTCACTATGGGGTTTTTAGCAAAGAATGAAACTCCATCCAATCCCTGGCCTCGTTCATTCACTATCAAGAGCTTGACAGACATCCTCAGACCAGCAGACCAAGCGAGAGCTCTTTGTCACGTAAGAGTGTTAAGGCATTACCCTGAAAGAACTAAGAGGATCAGAGGTAGATCTCCTAACCGCTGGTGCTCTGTCAAGAACTCATCCCGGCCGCTATCCAAGAACGCTTTGGCATTTTTCTTGAAGGATGTAATCTCTGAGTCCCACTCAGAAACTTGAGAAGATAACTTTCCTATTTGTAAAGTCAAAGCCCACGAGATTAGGGCAGTAGCTACTTCGCTGGCCTTCAAGCGCAACTTATCTCTTTCCACAATTGTGTAATCCACCTTTTGGAGGTGTAAGTCAGTGTTCACCAATTTTTTTTATGTGATATAGAAACAGTATACTGTATGATAACTGCAGTACTTTAGGTCTGTTATCCGTGGCTGGCATGGTATTGGGGGAAGAAGGATAGGAGGTTTTCCTTCTATTTTGCTATCTCCTCGCCTTGTTATAGGTTGTTGAGTTTTGGGAAGCTTGGGGTACTGTGTACCTGGAGTACCCACCAGTCATTGTGTCTTTTAATGGATGGGTAGTGTTTATCTGATTTTGTGTTGTGTGGGTAACAGAGTTATCTTGTTGTTTTTATGGTACTGCACCCAGGGCAAGGGCTCTTGTTTTATATTGTAATGCTTTGGCAGCCACCGGAGTATTCCTCGGCTGCAAAGCTTCCACTGAAGTAAGGGCTCCCCTTGGCTTTACTGCCACGCCACTATGGGTCGAGATGAGCACCGGCCAGAGGCAGTATCTTCCTGTTTTAGCTCTCTTACCAGGTAAGGTTACAACAAGCATTTTACCAATGCTAGCTACATTCTCTATTTCAAATTCATCTCCATTGCTGAGTGTTTTTGAGTACTGTAGTATAATGTCCATGTATCCCACCTCCTGTCAATGTGGGATTCAGCTAAGTAATTACTGGTAAAGTTACATATATAAAATTACATTTTTATGATAAAATTAAGTTTTGTATATACTTACTGGAAGTAATTTCTACAGATCAGAGCTCTCCATCTCCCCCACATGGACTTTTTTTTTCAAACGTGTTGCGTTCTTCGATGTTGTTTCCTCTGTCCTTCCCCAAAAGTGGGCATAGTTACCTACTGAAAAAAAGAATGAACGCTTACGTAATTCAAATTCTAACTGCTGTTAGTGTTGAAACTCTTAGCTAAATAATTACTTGGTAAGTATATATAAAACTTTATTTTATCATAAAAATGTCATATCTTTCGATATAATCGCACCTCAACCAACTGAGCATAATGAACAGCAGAGGAATGTTGACAGGTGAGTGGGTGGTAGTGGTAACCAATCACTCACCTACCTACTGCTAATTTACCAGCTTGTTAGCAACCTGCAATGAATGTTTCCAGCATTTGCTGTGAATACTATATAAAAAACTTAAGGTTAATGTATCTGTGAAAATTTAGAATTATCTGAAAAATTGGTTATATTTACAGTGAGGTCTCAGGTACTAAATCAAATCTATGAGGTAAAATCAAACTATTACATGTTTTTAGTGTTTAAATTTTGCAATGTGCCCTGCAACTTATTATGATTCTTTATTCCTCTATAAGTCTGCTAGATACAGTATCATATAGCAGCAGAAATTGTCTAGAACCTACAGTATTCCTTTTCTGCACCTTGAGCATTTGGACAATAAATTGTTTACAAATACTGTACACTGCTGTATGATTTAAGAGTGAGTGTACATCACATATCATTGTCATCAAGCATCAGAAATATTTTACTAGAGAAAATTTATAAATTGCACACCATTTTGCTTTTCAGTTGCGGAAATTGAATATTAGCTATAACAATATTCGGGCGTTACCTGGAGCTTTGATCGAATGCCCCAAGTTACAAGTGTTAGTGGCTCATGGAAATGATCTCATTCACCCTCCCCAAGCAATTTGTGATGCTAGTACAGAAAGTGCTTTTGTATTTTTGAAAGAAAGGCATAAAGCATCTAGTGAAGGAAGGTAAGGCTTTCAAAAGTACTGAACCAAGAACAAAATTACAGAAATAATTTACTGGATACTACTGGCGTTTCTGATTTTTAGATATATGTACACTATTGTATTGGCATACAGTACTTTCAGTGCGTTAGCCAGTATATAATCATTAATTACCCCACATACACATGTGCAAGCCTTCATATTTTATGTGACACTTGATATACTTGTACAGTTTTGATAGGTCTTCCAAATTAGGTTTTAGTAGGTCCTCCAAATTAATAAAGTTTGAAAGGTAACAATGTAATGATAAACTGGGAGTGTTTAATATTGTACAAAGGTTTTGACTTTATCTTTCAGAAGTCATACTCTTACATCAGCTGTCTTACAAAAAAATGATATTGCAATACACTGGCGCAGATGCTACCTATCCTCTTGAAGGAGCTGCAAGACAACACAACTTGTTGTGCAGCCACCACAGGGCCAAGGAAAAAAGATTCCAAGGGCCTGTGTGCAAGACCATAGGAAGACAAGAGTGTGGTCTATGAGGCCACGTCTTGCTTCCAGACTGACAGAAACTTCCGGAATGCGAGGGATGGATCAAGCCATCGACTTCGTGAGCTCTCGGGTGGAAGGTACCAGTATTGTCGTCGTCAGCTGCTGAGTACCTCCTTTGATCGCTTCATGGAGCCAAGAGGAAGATGTGTCCTTAAACACTTCTTCCTTGGGAGAGAGCACAGCAAAACTGGACGACATCCAGCTGAGGAATGTCGAGCCTTCGAAAGTACCAATAGCTCCCTAATAGGACAAAGTAACGAATGATCTGGACTATCGACAAAGTCCAAGGAGGAGGGGGAAATACAAGGGCTCGAACCTCGGCAGTAGATGCCAATGGATTCGGACGGCGACATCCAAGAAGGAGTAGAGGCGATCTCATCCCCTGTTCTGCCCCACGCTGCTGAGTAAGATGAGACAGGTCCAAGAGGCACATCTTCTATCCGATGACTCGTAAGGCGTGGCAGAGCACGACAGGAACCCTAAACAAGAGTCACATACCCAGGGAACAGTTCCTGGGACAGCAATTTTACCAAAGAATCTTTCTCGGCCCATGGCTAACTCTCGACTGAGGATATGAAGGTTACTCAGATAAATATCCAGACAAATGCATACTTACACGCTTCCCATAAATGAAAGGGAGAGGAGCAACCGGTGGAGAAGACGAGAAGTCCAGACTTGAAGAGCACTAACCCAGGAGGAGTTAAAACGAACACAGCGAAGACTGATCTGAACTCGACAGTGTTGTAGGAAAGCTGGAAGGTCTCCCAGTCCTGAACACACAGGATGCACTGCCTCAAGAACCGCTCTGTGTAGCTGCTACAGGAGGCTGGGTCAAAGATTGTCCATCACCAATAATAGGTACAACATGAACAAATAAAGAAAGAAAAAATATATATGATAACACATGTGGATGTAATGATTGTTTGACATTGCATTTACAAAGAACAAAAACATAACAAAAGATAGTTTAACAAACATTATTAGTGAAATTTTATGAAATATAGAAAAAACAAACCACTGATTTATAAACCCATGAAAAAGGTTGCATGTGAATTGAGCACTTAATATATTATAAAGATAAACAAATGAATGTCGTGAGTAAATTATCAGAAAAAATCCAAGTTATTACAAAAAAAGAGAGTAAAACTCGACCGCTATGATAAAATATTTTCATTAGCTATATTATACAATGGAACGTAAATGGTCTACAGATCAGATTAACCTAGAAGTACAACTGTTATTAAAAAGAATATGAACTAGTGATCTTATGTTTACAACATATCAACAATAGGAAAATATACCTTAGCATCACCATCATCAGGAGGCATTTTAGCCCTCAGGAAATTTAGGTACAGATAGGGCATACATGCCCCACATAACAAAGTAGTTCAAACAATATACCTCCAGTAAACATCAGAAGACTTGCAAATATCAGATATTAAAATTCAAATAAAAATTTATCACCACTAATTTATAATTTATTGAACTAACCTAATAAAAAGTCTACGACTGACAAACTTAAAAGAATTGCTTAATAATGTCCAAGGAACCTACATTAATAGCCTGATTTTAATGCTCACAACCCAATGTGGGACTGTAATTGTACAGACTCAAATAGAGCAGGAAGTAAAACAGAAGAATGCAGAGATTCATAAATGATAATGATAATCAGCACAGATTTTTCTAAAACACATGGAACATTTTCCTCAACATAAATGGACTTAAACTCTAATGTACAACAAAGCATAGTTGAACAGATTGGATTGGAATACAGGGTTGTCTTTGCTTCAAGTGATCATTTCCCAATATTAATTTCACCCCTACAAAATAATCCACCAAGTATGTCCCCTCAATATAACATTTATAAAGTCTCTTGGGAGCAATTTAATTCCACACTAGCAAAATATCCCCTCTGCATTTGAATATTTAAAGACCAAATGCCCCTTAACTCAGACTTCTTGTTGATTTCAGTAAAAATTTCTTACCTAACAATAACAAAATCAAATGCCAACAACAAACCAAACTCTGTTGTTTAAAAAGACTAACAGAATTAATAAAAAAAAAAACAAATTGGAAGGCTGATTCTTTAGATAATTTTTGAATAGAAAGTTCAGTAAAATAAACAAAACATTACCAATATTAGAAGGCAGACAGTTAAAAAATGACTATATCATTATTATTAGAAAAATACATTAAAACCTCTTTATAACAAAATAATGCAAAATTTAAAGAATCTTAATTCAAGGAAGAATCATTTTGTGGAGACATCTTCCAACAGGCCCAGTGATTGTGCTCCCTTCAAAAAATTAAGAAAGCTCCTAAATGGTGACCCTTTCAGCCCTAGACATCTAATAAAATTGGAAAGAGAGCTAGAGGCATCCTAAAGAAATAAGCTAATGTTCCCACTCATTAACCAGTGAGGTGATGCTTAGCAAAACTAAGCTATGTGGCAAAAATTTAGATGAGCATTCCCTTTTAGATGTGCTATGGGTGGCATATCTACTATAAATTTTCATCCCCCTCTCTCTGAGCCACCTCACCTTCATCTGACATACGCCCAGGGCGCCTGGTTTTTTTATCTAGCTCTCCAGGATTTTACAGTCAGGTCTTTCTAGTTCCCAAGGCTACGGGCAATTGGAGGCCAGTAATAGACCTATCGACCCTGAGTCTCTTCATCAGGAAGACCTGATTCAAGATGGAAATGCCTTGTACAGTCCTCGCAGCTGTCAGAAGCAACGATTTTATGCTCACAATATTTGAAGGATGCTTACTTCCAGATTCTAATCCATCCATCTTCCCGGAAGTTTCTTCGCTTCAGTCTTGCAGAGCTGGTGTTTCAGTTCAAAATGCTATGCTTCAGCCTTACAACAGCCCCTCAGGTGTTCACAAGTGTTCACCTTGGTATCGACATGGGCTCATTCTCAGGTTTAAAAAGATATCAAAACATACTGGCTAGATTTTAGCAAGTTCTCAGGAAAAGCTAATCCAAGAAAATGGGATAGTCTTCTCAAATTTGTCACTGGTTTAGGCATTTGATAAACGTTTTCAAAGTCCAAACTTTAAATCCCAGTCAAATCATTTTTAAAAAGCTGGGTAGGATCATAGACGTGTCATCGATCAAGAATTTTGATTGGAAATTTAATATGGAAGTTCAGTTGAAATTTGCTTCCTGTTGAACAGAATAAATCTGCCAAGTTGTCAGTATTTGTTTTGACAATGATGGTTCTTAGGTTTTATAACCACCCTGGAGAAACTTGTTTCCCATGATTAGTGTAAAGCATCTTTCACTCCCCAAACCTGGAAAAAGAATCCCAGTTTGTAAAGGATTACATCAGTTTCTTTAACAAGTCACCCAGATTACTAGAGAAATGGTAAATGCTCCTAACTGTGGTGGTTGAGAAAATAAAATTTGACTCCCATAATTTGGGTCACAATGTCAGATCTGCACTGGAGCTTCTCTGTCAACTTGGAAGACCTTCTGACGAGAGGATTTGAACGAAAACAAATTACCAGGCAAGCAACTTTTTGACATTGAAAAGGCATATGAGCTGGAGATATGCAATATTAAAAACAGTTACATAAAAACAGCATCCGTGGACATTTACCTAGGGGTTTATCAAAACTTTCTGACAAATCGCACTTTTCCATTGAGCAATTGATGATGTATTCCAGGCAAGAGGACATTTCCACTTGAAAACGGTGTATTGTCAAGTACATTTTCAGGTCTTAGGGAAACGGTGTTCCACAGGAAATCATCAGGATGGCAGACTGTTTACTTTAGCAATAAATGATATCAGTAATAATCTGTTGGAAGATTAAAAGTAAATTGTATATGGATGATTTTGACATATTTGTTCACCAGATTCCTTAAAACATGCAGAGGGAATCATAAATAAAATTATAATGGGAAAATAGATGAATGGGCCTCATCTGTGCCTGAATTTTCTATACAAAAGACCAAAAGAAGTAATGAAAAAAGCTAAAGAAATCTTTAAAATCAGAAATCATTCCATACCAATGTGTCCTCACAGAATGGTTTTTGGGATTAGTATATGATACTTGAACTGGGAAGCCAGATAACATACTTGAAATCAAAATGTAAAAGACATTAAATCATAATTAAAAAGGGCCCCCACTACTTCACAGCTGGAGACTATCCAGTACTGTCCTGTATAAAGCAACAGTGCTGTCCATCATTGATTATAGAAGCAAAATGTATGGCTTCTCATCAGATCTTGCTGAAAACTTAGACCAGTTCATAATGAAGGCCATCTACTGTGATATGTTCCAGGAGCTTTGAGATCAGAACTTCATCTTCAGATAGTTGATTTCTTGCTTTTCTCTCTCAGAAAAACATCTTTCTGTGTCTGCCATCAAGGGCTCAGAGCTGCTTTCTGTCTTCTATGTTTGAAAGATGTGGACAATGTCTTCCTCTGAGAATTCAGACAAATGATTCTCAACCAAAAATTATTTGGAGTAAGTCTTGTTTATAAACTCAACCTCCTTTGGGAATTAGACTCTAGAAGATTGTTTGAGTCGTAAATTAAATATGAACCTTTAAAAGTAAAATCACCTTTTTTTATGTCAATCCTCAGACAGAAATGAATAAAAGACAGTCTTCTTACTGAAAATATTTATAAAAAGTTATTCAAACCCATGGAACACTCAGTTTAATGACAACATACAGGAGAACATATAATCAGTAAAAGTCTAAACTTGTCCAATGTACACTGACAGATCTAAGTCACAATGACGGATTTGGGTTTATTCAGTATCCCAAGACAAAACATATCAGTTTCTGTTGACCAGATAATGCCTGGTATTGTTACAGCTTTGTTATGTCAGGGCACTAACATCAGCCTAAAAATAATTAAAAGAAACCTCTTTGAATAATTTTGTGTTTTATAGGCGACACAGAAAGAAGTTAAGAATACCTTTCAGCCTATAATAAAAAAAGTGGTTAGACAAAAATTAAGTTTTCATCAGCTTAAATTGCTGATAATGAAAAATATTGAAATGTGTTGGATCCCCCCATTTAGGGATTAAAAAATGAACTTGTCTGTTCAAAGGAGCTAAAGAAGCAGTCCACATGACAAGAGTAAATGTAAAGATCCTTCTATCTAATGACAGTATGGTCCTTGATACTTTTTAAACAATCGTTTGGTGGCTGCTCAAATGGTGTAGATATAAGTGAATGAAGAACCTGACAGTAATAAATTATAATAAAGTGATGGTTGAAAGTAAAATGATTAAGATGGCTGGTCTTTTTGACCTTTTTGAATTCCCCTTCACTACCAGCAGGTAGTGAAGGAAGATTGATCCATCACACGCTGGAACTGGTTAGATAACAGGTCAAGAGTGGTCATTCTGTTTGAATGTAAATTGTAACCTGCAGCGAATATCAAATTTGGGAAATAGATCAATTCCTCTCTCAGCAATCTTCAACAAATGATAATAAACAATTTTAATGTTCAGCTGAGCGCTGTGAAGAATTTATAAAAACATTAAAACCACATTTAATAGCTTTGAAAACAAAAAATTAAAAATTTGTCAATGTTATGAATTTAAATGTCAGTCAGGAAGATATTTAGGTGAATGTTGATAATGATTGTTCTAAAAATTTTGATTACCATAAAGATATTAAGAGTAAATACCACTTTTGACTGATTATATGACAAGAGAAGAGATGTAAGTCTTCCACATTATGTTTTTTAAGGAATATAGCAGGATCTTGTGTAAATCTTTTTAGAAAACTTGGTATTTTATGGAAACCAAGGTTGTAAATTATCAGGTGATGTGGAATTTAAGCAAAGGAAAAAAGGTTGAGGCATAATACAGTTAATATGGCCATCCTGGACCTTTAAAGTTTGTATGGTTTGCTTAAAGGTTAGCTTAGATGAAAAGTTTGTGATGTTTGTTAAAACATTTTAACATCTGCATGCATGCATATGCTTGATTTTTTTATTCAGTGGTTGTCCGACTTTTGATATTCTTTTGAATATTTATAAACACAAGTATTAATAATTTTTGAATCATATGTGAGGTCAGTATTTAACTGGTTCTCCAATGGTTTGACAGGGTCTGTGAAAAGATGAGAAGAGAAGAGTTTTGCCTTCTGAAAGTGAAGAATGGAAGTTTTGAGGTCAAGACTGTTTAAAATGGCAGATGGAGTGCACACTGTAATCCTAAGATTTAACTTTTATAGAGGATTTGTAACCTTACAGATGTAATCTGATAAAGACATAATTTATTAATTTAGTAGTTATGCAATGGTAATGAAACATTGACAAAGTTGCACAATTTAGCAGTCCTGAAAATTACTTTCAAAATGCCCAAAACTAGCTTGAGAGCTATCTTCAATTAAATAAAATATAATTTCAGGCAGACATTGTTTTTTAGTTGTAAATCAGAAGGAAGAGACACGTTTCTAAAAACTATTTTACAAATGGTGGAACAAAAATTTAAAGTTGTGTGGAAAGGCTGTTTTTCACACTATTTTATTGAGGAGGAACAATGATGTAGAAGAGATTTTAAAAAGAGAACTAAGAAAGTGGCAAAGTGTTTGGTTTTTAGTAGTACTGCTGATGAGCTAAATGTATGTTTTGTTATATTAGTGTGTTAATATGGAAGGTTTCTGCAGCTTTTGTTCTCCCATTTGTGGAAGGATGGATCATCATAGCAACTGACCTTAATTTTGGTCCCATTGAGACATTTTAAGATAAAATGTCATTTCATCCAAATAAATTGAGTGCTTTTTGAAGCTGGTAGTCAGTTTTCCTTGGTATGGTTAATGGTGTTTTAATAGGAAACTAAGAGGCCTGAACAGTAGTTCATTTGACTTCATTTTAGAAATCTGAACATGCTGCATTGTATTTTAACCATGGATCATGTGCAAAGATACCCCCTTATTTTGGGTATTATCACTATTCAACTCTGATTTCTAGGAATAGTGATCAGGTGTGCTGAACCTCCAGTCAGTTTATGATTCTCAGGCTCCCTCCAACTGCAGAAGCTCTTCAAATGACAAATTTTTAATTACTTTGTATTTTAATTGATAAAAACTCTTAAGATCTTAACATAGACTTATCTTATTTACCCACACTAATTATATGGTAAATCAGGTATTTGAAGAGTACAGTAATATAGATTTTGGTTACAGCTGGATAGTTGACATAATTTTAGTATTTCATTTTAAAGTAAGAATGCCAATGATCAGATTCATCTTGTCATATGTGATTTTTATTGTTTTTAAACAGGTTTTCAGCTGGTAAAAATTTATCCTAAAATGTTAAGACCTCAGGTTTGTTGATTTGGAAAATACAAATTAATAAAAAAAATATTTTTATTTTTTGCATGATTTGTATTATGGTAAATTTACACTTCATTGAACATTTAAATATTTAGATGAGAGTAGATAATGGTAGCTTGAATTGGCTTTTGACTTTGAAGCATAGTAGAAGATGCATTTGAATCATCAACCACCCTTTGATCAACTTAATTTGCTGAGGAAGGAATTTATGAAATCTTACAAGTGATAGTTTTTCAATATTCTTGAAGTAGACTATTTAGTGTAAGGTAATTTTCAGAATCCTGTCTTGGTTCACCAAAGAAATTTACATGGTTTTAGTTTTGGATTTAGTATTGTTATAATTATAAACAAGTTTAACAACCCCACAAGTCCATTTTTCTGGACTTGAATATGGTAAACCTGTTACTGAGTTTGTACACTAAAGAAACAAAAAATTGGAACAAGGTAAAGAACTTTGCCAGTTAAATATGAACAAACCTATTGTGTCACTAATTATCCTGATTAATAAGTCAAGGCCCTCATGGGATTTAGAACTAAGCAAAATCTGCCCAAGTGAGGGGGAAAATCTTCAGGTGTAAAACACATGACTATACTTGATGGCATATAAGTCCCCCACCTTGTCAATACCATGCAGTATAAAATGCTCAGAAAACAACATTATTGTTTAAATGTGAAAATTTGTTATAAAAAAGGATTTTGACAAAGGAAAAATCTATTTCTGGGGAGGGTCCGGTGTCAGCCGGTGAAATAATCCATTCAGCACTTATTTCTAGGTAATTCCGTTGCTAGATACCAGAGAAAAGCTAAATGTAAAGCTGGGGTTACTACCCCAGAGCGAGCTCAAAGAAATGGAGTCGTATATGGTAAAGGGTGAGATTGTCACAATCACGGGACCCTGCCCTATAAAGATTCCCAATGTCAAAAGTCCCAACGAGAGGTGCCGATACAAGCCCATGCACTACTCATGGACTATACACAAGGCAACACTAGTTGCATTCCATGTTAGCACCCACCCCACTAGAAAGATGTTTACCATGGGAGGGAGAGAATGAAAAACAGGTGGGTCACCGGGTGACACGGGCCCCTCCCCAGAAATAGATTTTTCCTTTGTCAAAATCCTTTTTCTGGATCGGGGTCCCGTGTCAGCCGGTGAAATAATAACAGAGAAATAAACATCATTCTTATGCTAATAAAGACTTAAAACAGAGATGTTGAAAACTAGGAGAATTCTACCTTGAACATTAGTAAGGTCCTCTAAATTCATGTAATGAAAATAATGTAAGTGGTCACCGTCTAAGATCATGAGCTTAGAATGAACCTGAATAGGCTTGTATTAAGAAAATACTCTCTGCCTAATAGCAGACACGATGACAACAGTACCTCCCCCTTTTTTAAAAGAGAGGATCTGACAAAATTACGAGGTCCTGTCTAAAAAGCCTGTAAGGAGAAAACTGGGCACAGAAACAGACCTTGTAAAGGGAGTACTTTCCAAGGTGACCACCGAAAATGAGGACCTTCAACTGTAGATAGAAAGTTAGGGTGAGGAATTCATAACACTACCCCTGATGAGGGGAAACCAAAATGATTGGTTCTGCTAGACAGGGCAGACAGTACAGGAAAACTAACTCTAGAAGCTAAGCTGATTAAAAATTTTGGGTCTTCCCCAACAAGGAAAGTAAGAACAAGATGATTGTTGGTTACAAAGACCAGGAAACCGAATGTGGACGGAGTACTGGTCTTGACGAACACAGACCTTAGGGATGAAAGTTAAGAGCCTGTGAGTCTGGTTCCAACAAAACACTTTCTGAGGCCAATGCGGCGCATCATTACTGTAGCTTCGAAAACTATGTGAAGAGTGCTAGTTACTTAACTGCAGAACCATACTGCAGTAGAGTAGGATCCCTTAACTGATTTTAGGAAAACAGTAATAACAGGACCAATATCAGTTTCCTCCTAAACTGTAAGATTCACAAAGACCACAAAGCCAGGGCATCAGAGCTTGAGGGGGCTGACGCAGGCTGAGTTTATACCAGACGTGACAGCTTGTTTCCTTCCTTATTTGTAACAAAATATACTGTATAAATACATTTTGAAACAAAAAAGTGGATCCCTTTTAGTTTTCTGTAAAAGAAAACTATTGAGATGGCTTTGTCTGTCTGTCCTCAGATCTTAAAAACTACTGAGATTAGAGGGCTGCAAATTGGTTTGTTTATCATCCACCCTCCAATTATCAAACAAACCAAATTGCAGCCATCAAGCATCAGTAGTTCTTATTTTATTTAAGGTTAAACTTAGCCATGATTGTGCGTCTGACAACGCTATAGGACAGGCCACCACCGGGCCATGGCTGAAAGTTTCATGGACTGCGGCTCATACAGCATTATATGCTGTATAGAAAACTCGATTGGGCTAAAGAAACTTCTGTGCACGTTTTACATATTTTTCTTGCATACGCAATACACAGTATGATAGGTTACGCTACTGGTTAATGAGTGCAGTATCACTGTCTTTTTCCTATTTTGCTTAAACATGAATACCACAATACTAGACTGGAATATTAAACATCTTTTTCTCTCTCACTTACCTATGTGGAGTCCTGAAACTGCACACATTGGCCAGACTTTTAAAAACTTGCAAGGAGGTTTACAAGACCTCCTCCCCCTACCCCTCCCCCAACACCAATTTATCATTGAGGTCCTGTACCTCTTGTACCTCCTTGATGTCTAGAGGGTCCTGGTCATCAGGATGTGGCAAATAGACATAGATCCTTCACTGGATGAACCTGGCACATCAGTACCCAAAGCTTTACCAAGAGTCTTCTCATCAGAAAACCCATTTTGAACCTTGAATCAAAACAGCCAACCTTCGAACACCTTAACATCCACAACCCCATGCAGCCTTTTGAACTTTATAGCTGTAGCCTTCAACTCAGCACTGCTGACAGGCTTGACAGGTTGCCATTTGCCAATGGAACCAAATCAAGATCAACTGTTCAATGTGCTCATGACGGCCTTTTGCCATTACCTTATGGGTCTGACTCCTGGAGGTCGCCTTCCCAAAGTCCACCGCGTACTTCTTCAGCTTTTCCTGGGAAGCCTTGATATCATGCAAGGTTGACCGTGCAATGGTGTACTCATTTCGTTACATGCTGTAGACCAATTTGCCTCAATTCTCGATTTTTAGTGTATGTTGAAAGTTCAACACCTTCCTCACCCTCTTAAGCAACATACAACTAACAGCACCTGCAATGCTGCAGGCACTGCAGCAAATTGTCTCCTCTGCCCTCAACCAAAGGGAAGGAGTGTGTCTCTGTGTGTGTTATACATGCACACTCTAAGGGATATCAAATGCATTTGTCTCTTTTGGGTTGTAATTTTATGCATTTTCATCTTTTACTCATACAGTCAAAATGAATATGAGCATATAAAATAAAAATGAAAAAAGTAAGAAATGTGTGTTATAGGCTTTAATGTTTGTGATTCCCCCCACCCCTCTCTCTCTCTCTCTCTCTCTCTCTCTCTCTGGTAACTCTTCTTTTTTTGCATTTTGCTGGATGTGTTTCATTGCAAGTTACAGAACAGTACTGTAATGTCCTGTAATAAAATTTGGAAGAACCATAAACATAAAGAAATTCAAAACCAAAAAAGCTCTAAAAAAAGTCAAATGCCTGCCTACCCCACTACACCTATCCCACACGTTCACACCTCCCTCCCCAGCGGGAGAAAATCTTTCCGTGACCACTCATCTCCTATAACAACCCTTTGTCCAGGTAAGTCTTCCTGTAAACAGCCTTACTACTGCTCCCCTCCCACAGCTCCTAGCCATCCGACCACACCCTACACCTAGGAAATTTTTCCTGGCCTCCCACACCCCCCGAACCTTTTCTCAGTACAGGCAGTCCCCAGGTTGTCAGCAGGGGTTCCCTTCCAACAGCGTGATGACAAGCGAAAATCTCCGATAACCGAAAATCGGTGCTTTTTCAGCGATTTTCGGTACTTATCTGTGCTGTTAAGTGCCAAAAATCCCAGAGTTTCAGTTATCAGTGCCTCTGTTAAGTATGTGTCAGTGCCATGACAAAGTTTACCTTTGTCATGTCTTTTCTTTCCTGAAAAATGTACAAAGCATCGTACTGTAGCTACCAGTCGGGCAGCAGATAGGTAAAACTGTTAATACTGAGTGATTGGCTACGATACTTCCTACCGTTCCAGACAGTATCGTTTCTTAATGACAGTACATACTGTGCGCAGGTTAAATTGGTTACAAGTTAAAAGCATTTCAGTTCAGTACAGTATAAATACAGAACAGTATATATATAAAATAAAAATATAATTGAAGATTTTTATTTACCATTGGTAAATAAAAAGGAAAACGGTGCGTGACGAGCGGAGGAACAGTAACTATCATAAAATTGTGGTCCAACATTACTATTTTAAATTGGCTGACCCTCTTCGGTGTCCATCTTATCCGATACCCGGGTTAATGAGGGTCGACTGTAACATATTGTACTTTACATTATCTTCTTCAGATTATTAGAGTACTGTGTATAATTGTGTAGCAGAATTTTTAGAGCCATTGCTCAACATTGACAAGTTAAACCATCAGCCATTCTTCCTGTAATTTGATTAAACTTGTATTGTCATTATTATAAATGTAAAATGACATATTTTCGCGAGATACGGAAGAACACAAGTAAGTGAATTCTTTTTATATTTTCGCGAGATATGGAAGAACACAAGTAAGTGAATTCAATAAAAAGAAAAATTGACAAGACAGTCCAAAGGTACATGTGGCAGTTGCCATATTTGCTTGTTATACTTTTAATGTAATGGTAGGTGTAAAATACAGACACTTTTCATATAATGACCAAGTTCCATTCTTGAAACTAGGTTTTAAGTGAATTGGTCAGTAAGCAAGGAGCTGCTCCTCGTTGGTAATTCAGTTTCACTGCACTGATATTGAGTTATTATAAACCATCTTTAGATCTTGCTGTAACATCACTTGTGCTACATCTATGACATTTCGAGTATATTTTTAAATGCTGCTCTATGTTGTAAAAAACATTATTAATGAAATTAGCTCCAATATACATTAAGCAGAATCCTTCATAACTGGAACTCATAAGACCAAAGAGTTGCCAGTTATACTCATTTGTTGTTGCATGAGAGAAATCTTCTGAAATGTCTTATGTATAATCTGAACTGTCGTTCGGTGATTCATTACTATTAAAAAGTACCTATTTTTCACATTATTATTATCTTAAATAATAGTACAGCCATACAGCAGATAATGGAAACACACATTGATGTTTTAGACAGCAGACACAAGCACATTGAAACTTACTCACTCTCTCTCTCTCTCTCTCTTTTAATGATACTGAGGGAGGGGGAGGGGATCACAGTGGGCACGTACATTATCTTGATGTGATGTATACAAAGGCATGCTACCCTATAGTGTAAGACTACTGACATGTTGACTTTACATAACAAAAACTCTGTTATTTACGTAACATTTTTTTAATTAAACTTTCTTCAAAGCTTATTCCAATACACAAACTTTTAGATAATATCTTATATTTGATATACAGTATTGTTGTTTTGTTTTCATTTTGTATGTAGATTTAAACACATAAATTTATCCTTACAGTCAGAGTTATCTACTGGAGGCAGAAGAGATAGAGGGGAGTGAAAGTTGGAGGACTCCAGAGGAGCTAACCTCTTTAAATCGAACTTCTTTTGTACTTCTTTGATTCTTTCTTCTACTTCTTTCCCCCCCCTCAAGTAGGACGAATTGATGAGGTTAGGGGCTAAGGGACCCTGGCCTTTGGGCCCGTGTCCCGACGAGTCATCCTATGTAGTGTTTAGTGTAAATGGCATGGTCATTTCCACTTCTGCAAAATTTTACTGCAGAGGTGATTGTGAGAATGGATCGCTTTTCGGAAGGGGTACACATTTGAAGCTAATTGTGGAAGTTGTGGTGGTTGAGTTGCCACCCAATATGGTTTGGATGTAAGAGATAGTGATGGGATTTTCCCATTGCTGTCTTGAGGGTGGAATCATCTCCAGAGATCAGCCCATCCAAATCCAGTGGCAGCTGGATTTTGGCTGGCTTTTGTCTGGAAGCCCCAAATACAGTATGTTTGAAGTGGGGAGTTGGTCCCCATTAGTTGGGGCAGAACTCCCAGCAGGCAGATTGGCTTATACCTGGGCCACTGCAAGCATATTGGTGCTATCCCGTAAGGGTAGGGTATGGGGTGGACTATTGGGAGTCAGCCCTCACTTGTGCCATTGGTGGAGAATGCAAATACCTGGCTGATCCACGATACTTTTTTGATATAACCAAGCAGGTTTGGGTGGGTGGGTTGGTTAGCCGGTATGTTATTGGTGGTTTGGTGTGCATACCTGGCATCATGGGGTCTCTTCACGGGCTTTGGCGATATGTTGGGGTGGGGAGGCTAGGCAGTACAGGCAGTCCCTGGTTATCGGTGGGCTCTGTTATAGGTGATCCGGTTTTTCGGGGCTTGTCTAGCGACGAAAATCGGCAATTTTTGGCGCCAGTATGTGCTGATTTCTGCGTATTGGTGCCGATAATCACGTATTGGTGCCGATACATACTTAACAGAGGCACCAATAACCGAAATCGCTGAAAAAGTGCCAAAAATCACTGATTTTTGGTTATCAGCAATTTTCGCTTATCATCACTCCATCAGAACGGAACCCCCCGCTGATAACCAGGGACTGCCTGTAGAAGCTGCCTTGTTTTCCATTTATGGTGTGATGTTGGAGTCTGTGTGGGGGCTCTTGGGTGTTGGGAGTGCACTTTTTTTATTTCTCTCGTGGACTGGCTTGCTTAAAATTTATAGATTTGGCAAATAGTCTTCCCTCCCCTGGATCTGATGACTCACTGGCACTGGCAACAACTGGCATGGAAAAGGATATTGGGGTCGACTTACAGATTTCACCTCAGAAAGAAGAGACTAAGGTTGATGCAGCCTCTCCACAGGGAGTCCCACAAAAAGATTCTAAGAGTGATGAAAATCACCACAGAAAATTGACATTTCTGCATGCATATGAAATACCCCTTGAATGCCATTATGAGTATATTTTTGTATCATTTAAACAATATGGGAAAATTTTAGAGATACGTATGAATTACAATGAAGCTTATGAGAAATGGGAAGCCTGGATCTCTGTTGAGAAACACGAAGATGCCTTTAGTGCCACATGTAACATTGAAAGTATTCTCCGTAATTGTAATATAAAGGGAGCACTTTGTGACAGATTCCCTAGAAATTTAGATGTTTATCGCCCCGCTGACTGGAATGAAAATGATCTCTGACTCTTGAAAATAATCTGCAGAGAATACCTTAACACCCCCAATGGCTAACAGCAACTGCAAAAGAGGAGAAATATAATTATTTTAAATTCAGTAAATACTTGCAAAAGAAAGTATGCACTATAGGAAATGGTGATATTTGTAGATTTGGTAAGAAATCTGTTCTTATTCATGCAAAATCCAAGACACAATTGCTTATGCTTTGCAGTTTAAAAGTAGATGACAGTGAAATGTTAGTAGGGTTTATAATTTTACTTCAAAGAAGAGGAGATATTAGATATGTGTCCAAAACAGGTTTGGCAGGTATGTAAAATTCCAAAAACTACAGTGATGATTATTATTTTTGAGGATCATGCTGTTCCCTCTCAATTGTATAAAGAAAATGAAAGGTTGTCGGTACGCCCATACAAACAAAAACTGTTACAGTGCTTCAACTGTTTTAGATACGGTCATCCTTCTCGAGTCTGTAGAAATGACAAGTTGTGTGACAACTGTTCTTCACCAGCACATGGTGAATGCACACAGGCACTCAACGTATCAATTGTAATCTGGGTCATTAGTCCAGTGATAGAAAATGCCCACGTTTTCAGATGGAAACAGCTGCTTTACTAAAATCAGATGCAGAGCAGATAAGTGTGGGTTATGCCAGAAGACTTCTAAGGAAGGAAAAGAATTATGCTAAGGCCATGAAATCAAATATTAGTGAGCAAGATAAACAAAATATGCCTGGTAAGCCTATGAATGTAAACATAATTTCAGATATAAGTGCTAAGCCTCCAGTTCAGATATCAGTGCCTCCAATTTTGGATATTACTCCCTGTCCCTCAGCACCACCTTCTCCTACGATGAGTAGCCCTAGGCTGTCATCTCGGGCGTTCTCTCTGCCCAATTTAGGAGAGGAACTCGGTACTCAAGAACATGTTAATGCTCACAAAACAGAGGGAAAATACCAACACACCTCCCCACTCTCCAATAGGAAAAGAGGGAGACCACCTTCCTTTTCCCCTCCAGTTACAAGACATGCTGAAATACCTAGCAATAGGTATGAAATATTGTCTCTAGTTGATGGAGCAAAATTGCCTAATGAGATAATTCACTCAAAAATCACAGTTGATATACACCACAATCCTCGCCAATCAGATAAGCTGCATAATGTTATAGTGTAAAACCAAAAATATCTCAACCATCTTTTAAAAAATTATCAGGAAGTAGTAATAAAATGAAAAATTCAGAATTGAGGACTACTTTCAAAGAGTCCCCTAAAAATAACCAGCATTTTCTCCTCCATCTTGCACTGGAACTGTCAAGGCCTGAGGGCTAAGTATGAAGAGCTTAAGATGCTCATTCATGAATTCTCTCCAATTTTTATTTGTTTACAGTAAAACTATGTTGGATATTAATACTCCTTGTCCAAGGGAATACACTGCATATTGAACTGCTTATAATCCTCAAGTAGGAAGTCATGGACAGAGTTTGGTTTATATTCGCCATGACATTCCTCAGATACCTTTAAATCTGCAAACTTCCCTTCAAGCAGTAGCAGTGCAAGTAGAATTAACTAGAAAATATACTGTCTGTTCTCTCTAACTTCCCTCCCAATGATGATGTCTGCTGTAATGATGTAGTAGGGTTGATTAATCAACTTCCTCAACCATTTCTTATTGTAGGAGACATGAACAGACATCCATTGTGGGGTGATGTTTTTTAGCTAATAGAAAAGGAAATCTCATAGTATCACTTGTTGAAAATGAAGACATAGGGATTCTTAATACAGGTGAGCCTATTCACTTTCATATACAAACAGACTCTTTGTCATGTATTGACCTATCCATAGCTAGTTCTAATTACCATATTGACTTTCACTGAAAACCACTGGATGACTGGCATACTAGTGACCATGCACCAATAATCATGAAAAGCAACAGGAGTCCACCAAAGCATAGATCTTGCTGGTGCTTGGATAAAGCAGATTGGAATAAATTCTCTAACCTTTCAAATTATAATGAGCAAAAGACATTTTAGGCATTATAAGATGCATCCTACATGGACACAACCGTACGGGTATAGACTTAGACAGGTACTTGGCACTACTGATATTAGTAGAAATCAGGTGCTTCCTTATAAAATGTCAGTAGCCCCGCCATGGAAATTAACAGAAATTTCATTTTGTAAATATTTTTATGGTTTTAAGAAAAATATGACAGTTATAGAGATCCGTTCCATATTTATGGAACACAGTGAAGGTTCATAAGGATTCAACTTGTGCATTCACAGATGGCTCCAAATGCAGCACTGGGGTTGGATTTGGAGTTTTTGGTAATAAGTTTTGCACCAAAGGTGCACGTCCTGTTTTAACATCTATTTTTATGGCAGAGTTGCTTGGGATTTTAAATGCTATTGGAAAAATAGCAATTATTGATTAACCCTTAAACGCCGAGCCTCTATTTACAAAAGTGTGTGTCGTATGCCGGCGGCGTTCGGGAGTTAGCGCCGAAGCAGAAAATTTTTTTTTTTTTTTGAAATCACAGCACACTTAGTTTTGAAGATTAAGAGTTCATTTTTGGCTCCTTTTTTTGTCATTGCCTGAAGTTTAGTATGCAACCATCAGAAATGAAAAAAAATCATTATCATATATAAATATTGAAATATATGACAGCACGAAAAAAAAATTTCATATATAATTGTATACAAATTGCGCTGTGAGCAAACAGTTAAAGCTAACAAGTTATTTTTTTTATTTGTATTGTACACTAAATTGTGATGATTTTGGTATATAACAAATTGTAAAACGATCTAAGCAACACAGAGAAAATATTATCAAAAAATGATGCGTGAATTAGTAATGCGCAGACGTAAAATAAAGTTTTTTCAAAAATTCACCATAAATCGAAATATTGTGGTAGAGACTTCCCGTTTGTTGCAAAATGAAGGTAATTGATTGAATATTACTGGACTGTAAGTGTTTTAGCTTACACTTGCAGTTTTCGACCAAAGGTAGAATGTTTTCTATTTATCGTGATTTATATGAAAATATTTCAAAACTGATAAAAGCTACAACCATGAGTTATTTTTTGTTGTATTCTACATGAAATTGTGCACATTTTCATATACTGTATAAAACTTTATGTAACGACTAATATAAAACGGTGCAAACATTATGACAAAGTGACAAAAGAATTTCTGAGATGTTCGGCCAAGTTACCGCGAGGATGTAAGGAAAAGGTTTTTTTAAAAAATTCACCATAAATCGAAATATTGTGCTAGAGACTTCCAATTTGTTGCAAAATGAAGGTAAATGATTGAATATTACTAGAATGTAAGAGTTTTAGCTTACAATTGCGTTTTTTCTACCATTTCGGTCGAGTTAAAAAGTTGACCAAAGGTTGAAATTTTGGCACTTATCGTGATTTATATGAAAATATTTCAAAACTGATAAAAGCTACAACCATGAGTTATTTTCTGTTGTATTCTACATGAAATTGCGCACATTTTCATATATTAAACTTTATGTAACAACTAATATAAAATGATGCAAACATTACGACAAAGTGACGAAAGAATTTCTGAGATGTTCGGCCGAGTTACTGCGCGCGGACGTAAGGAAAAAGTTTTTACAAAAATTCACCATAAATTGAAATATTGTGCTAGAGACTTCCAATTTATTGCAAAATGAAGGTAAATCATTGAATCTTACTAGAATGTAAGAGTTTTAGCTTACAATTGCATTTTTCTACCATTTCGGTCAAGTTAAAGTTGACCAAAGGTTGAAATTTTCGTACTTATCATGATTTATATGAAAATATTTCAAAACTGATAAAAGCTACAACCATGAGTTATTTTCTGTTGTATTCGACATGAAATTGTGCACATTTTCATATTTAATACTTTATGTAATTAATATAAAACGGTGCAAACATTACGACAAAGTGACGAAAAGAATTTCCGAGATGTTCGGCGAGTTACAGCGTGCGGGGACGTAAGGGAAAAGTTTTTAAAAAATTCACCATAAATCGAAATATTGTGCTAGAGACTTCCAATTTATTGCAAAATGAAGGTACATGATTGAATATTACTAGAATGTAAGAGTTTTAGCTTACAATTGCATTTTTTCGAACATTTCGTCGAAATCAAAGTTGACCGAAGGTTGAAATTTTGGCACTTATCATGATTTATATGAAAATATTTCCAAACTGATAAAAGCTACAACCATGGGTTGTTTTTATTGTATTTTACATGAAATTGCACACATTTTCATATATAAAACTTTATGTAACGGCTAATATAAAACGGTGCAAAAATTACGACAAAATGACTAAAGAATTTCTGAAATTTTCGGCCGAGTTACCACGCGGACGTAAGGAAAAAGTTTTTTCAAAAATTCACCATAAATCAAAATATTGTGCTAGAGACTTCCAATTTGTTGCAAAATGAAAGTAAATGATTGAATATTACTAGAATGTAAGAGTTTTAGCTTATAATTGCGTTTTTCGACCATTTCGGTCGAGGTTAAAGTTGACCGAAGGTTGAAATTTTTTGTAGTCGACGTACGGTACATCCACTCGGCACCCGACAGATAATTTTAGTCGACGTATGGTATGTCCAGTCGGCGTTTAAGGGTTATACAGATTTTACAATTTTAGCGATTCTAAGTGCGCATTACAGGCACTTAATGTTTTTAATTCGACAAACCCCTTGGTTTTAAAAATTCAGCAATGGGTGCACCTATTATTATACAAAGGAACACACATTAGGTTTTGTCAGGTTCCAGCACATGCTGTTCTGCATGGAAATGAAGAAGCTGACAGATTGGCCAAAGCAGCAGCTCTAGATTTACTTCCAAGGAGGTGTCCACTTTTATATAATGATTTCTTTCCAAGCATTAGAAAATTTATAATTAATTTGTGTCAAGAGCATGGGAATAGTATAGGAGAAAATAAAATGAAAAAAATTACGGATGTTATGTTTCCTTGGAAGTATGGCAATATTCCTAGAAGATGGGAGACAGCTCTTTGCCGCTTAAGGATTGGGCATACTCACCTAAACACAGCTTTCTGATGGCCGGGGAAAATCAACCTTTTTGTGAGAATTGTCTGACCCCCTTGACTGTGAGGCACTTGCTGGTTGAGTGCCTCAGTCTTGGGGATATTAAAAGCTGTTATCTCTCTGAGGCTCTTGGTCGGGATGGCAGGTTCATCCTTGCCAAGATCCTTGGAGGGATGTGTTGTATGATGCCAGTGGCAATTTTAGATTTGTTATCGATGCTGGTCTTCTACCAAAAATATGATATTTCATTTGTTTTCTGTTATCTTTTTATTGTTTTTATAGCATCTGTATTGTTCATTTATTTGATATTGGCATCAATGACCCAGTTGTCACAATGCCAGACAACTCAAAATCATTCATTCATTCTTCTTCTTTTCCAAATACACTGAATATCCAGCTACTCTATTTTAAATATTTTGTTATTTTAAATAATTTTTGTTAGTTCACCTTAGGATGGGACACAAGATCTCCCCCGTTTAGCAAAATTTGCCTTCATAAGAAAACCTTCACCGTAAACTGCATTTTTACAGAGATGGGACACAAGATGTAAAACTCAATATAATTGGGTTCTGTGGTAGCAGTGAAACAGATGGTCCCTGTTTTTGGAGAGGTTCTGCGCTCAGTATGTTCATCTTCATTGTCTTATCCCTTCTTTTTCATTGCGGCATTCTCTACGATATATTCTCCAGAATGCATCTAAATCAGTCTTAATAGATTTAATCTGCCCTCTGCTACATTATTGTAGTTACTCCTGGAAGGACCTATGGCAGAACAGGTCTCCAGCCCTCCTTATTCTCTGATGAGACATACTAACTCAAAGTTCACATTTATACATCTCATAGGGTTACCAGTATATCAGTGTGTCTCCTTTTATGGATGAAAGACATTTTATAATGTTTAAAATTAATCCCAAGGTGCTTGTGGGAAGATTCTAAAGGTCTGTTTGCCAGTTTGGGGTTTGCAGCAATCCTTACCACCTAAATTGTGATATGAGGTAATTATAAGCAATATTTTATTATAAAGAGCATTTTTTTCAGAAAAGGGTTATTCATATAAACCCATTACAGTACTTATAGTTCAAGTTCCTTTTACCCAGTCTTACACTTTTTCACAATCCATGTATGAGATGGCACAAGTAGTGACTTGTTTTTTCCTTACATCCAGGGTTCCATCCACATATGTCCAATACTATTGGCTGATTGCTGTTTCCCTTTTAAGAGGGACTGAAATATTGAGGAGGGTTTAATAAGCATGAAATGGGCTAATTATAAGTACAATTATAGGTTTACATAAGTTTTTAAATTTTTTTATGCTAGTGGGAAAGTGCAGCACTGTTAGCTGCATCAGAAGAGGTTCTTTTCAATTTTGGCAGTGGTAAAAATTATATGCTTATTGTTTCACAGTCCTCGGTACTGGACCAATTCTGTGAGCCATTTCTTGCTTTTCTACATTAGCTGACATGAAGATATCATTCATAAAGGCCATGGAACATGTTTCGAGACATTTTGCACACTTCTGTTATGGCAAGGAGCCTGAAGAAACAAGATATATAATTGTAAATGGAACCATTTATGTAAACCTAATCTTGTATTATGCATGTGAGTTGGATGATAAAGGCAAGTGCACCTTTGAAATTTTAATGCACCTTTCATCAAAGTTTTTTACTTGAATTTGCTTTTTATATCTGTCACACCATTGACCTTTTCTGCTTATGTTGTGAATTAACCCCACCTAGGTTATTGCTTGTGCTTACAAAACTGGCACTAATGCCCAACATGGTTTTTATTATGTCAGATATTAAATCTTATACATTGTTAGGTAGAGTATTATTATTATTATAAAGTTCATTAGTTGAACAGGACCACTGAGTCATTTTGCTAAACTGTTATAGGTTTGCTTGAAGGATTTGTCATTCAGTGAGGAATAAACATAGAACAAGGCTAACATAAAGGATGGTAAATATAATATAAAGGATAAATATCATAGTAAGAAGAGACCAAAGGCAAGAGAGGAAAGTAAAAGGCAGAAAACAATGCAGCCTGGGTCAAATGGATACTACAAAGAACCTTTTGTGCCATCTGCAGTAGGCCGTGCAAAGCACTCTGAAGTGGAGATAAAGTGAGAGATATTTTGCGTTAAAGACCAGAGAAAAAGAATATGAGAGTGGCAGTTAATGTGAATTGGGAATGTTTCATGTTTTGTCATTCCATTTCCAGAATGGAACCTACAGAAAGAGACAAACAGCAAGAAGATGCAGTCATAAGAGAAATTGACAAATATGAAAGACATCTTGTAGAGCCTGAGATTTGATGTGCTTGTTTGAACATTCACCACAACTAACTTTCAAAACTAATATTTTAGGTTATAAAACAGGAATTTTATATAAGTAACTTACCAAGTATTTACATAGCTATTGGTTCCCTAACCTATGGCAGCTTAAAAATTCAAAATTCGCGCGGTGGGGCTGTTATCGTTAGTGTGTAGGTGGCAAGGTCCCACCCACCATCCGGGACTCAAGGAAACAACCCAACAGAGAGCTCAATTCGTTTTCTGCCAGCTTCCGGTTAACATCGGAAGTTTTCACGCAGCTACTTCTTCACTTTTCGGTTTTTCTTTGCACGAATTTGGTGAAGTATTCAGAATTTGTTGCTTTGTAGCTTGTTATCATTGTCGAATTGTTGTCCAAGTTAACTGTAGGTATTGTTTAGTTAACGATGTCCGATTCCAGTTCATCTAGTATTCGCTTTTGTTCCGAGGGTTGTAGAACTAGGCTAACTAAGCTTTCTTATGATTCTCATACAAAATGCACTAAATGTAGAGGGCAAGAATGCAGTAAGGATAATACTTGCATAGAGTGTCAGGATTGGGAGTGTAAGAAATGGAAAACCTTGAAATCTCATCTAGAGAAATTAGAAAGAGAGAGGAAGAGGAAAGCAGCCATGAGGGCTGAAAGTAGGGCCAATGTAGGTTCCATTCCTTTGAAAAATGTAGAGGATGACAGAACTACCACTCCTCCAATTCCTCCTTCTTCTCCTATCCTAAGTCCTCCTACTTTACCATCTACTCCTGTTCCAGGTTTCCATGATTCTGCTCTTAGTGCCATTGCCAGCCTCAAATCTAGGTTCAATCAGAAATTTAGTGTATTATCTAGTACTATTATGAAGATGGGACCAGCTATTAAATCTCTAATGGCAAAAAATGTAAGTATTGACAGTGCAGTGAGAAGTGAGAGTGCTGTGTATATTGAGGAGGTGGCTGTCCATCCCACCAGTGCTCCTAGACAAAAGTCACTGTCCCACTCCCCTGCACCAGGGAGAAGACTACTGGAAGTCCAAGGGAGGCTGACGGGGTTTGCCCACGGGCAGTCGCCCCCTCTGTTGAGCCTGTCTTGAGCTCCCAGGCTTCAACTAAATGCCATTGGAAGGCGTTCCTGTGCATTAACTTTCTTCAGATTAGGAATCTTCAGTTTGTGCAATAAGTTCCCATATCGCTACTCTATTTCTTCCCGCCCGCTCAAGAGACATGCAGATATTGGCTGTCAAGAGGTACAGGGACACTAGCCCACAACCTTCCTGCAGTTTTCAAGTCCACCCTGCTTCTCCTGCTCATCGTTGTCATTTCTTCAGAGACAGTCCTGAGTGCTATAAGTGTTCTAAGCTCCCAACTCCTTCCTAGCACCAAGCACCCACCAACTCACACCAGACTTCCGCTGATGAGCGCCTGCTACCCACCGCTTCGCGCCAGAATACCACTGATGAGCGCCAGCCACCTGCTGTCTTACACCAGAATACCGCTGTTGAGCGGCCAGCACCTGCCATCTCGCACCAGACTTCCGATGCCAACAGCTGAACTCCCAGCTTCTGCTTCTGGAGCCCATGCACCTTCTTCTGTTATTCCGTCTTCCTCATCGGTCCAGGAAGATTCTTTAGCCCCACTCAAGTGCCAATTGACCAAGCTTATGGGTTTTTAAAAAAATCCTCTTCTGCTCCAGGGTCCATGGATAAATCATTGGCTCCTATCTCTTCGGAGCAAGAAGAGATTGTTCAGGATACGGTTCCTTCTGCTGCTTACTCGTCTCTTCTGCGTTTCCTCCTGGATAATTTCCCTGATTTCTTTGTACCTGCTTTGCCTACTTCTCCAGCTTCTACCTTCCTCATGAAAAGCATTTGTCAGAAGGTACCAGGTTACCCAAGCTAGTTCTTTTCTCCTCCTTGAAGAAGGCTCTCAAAGAAGCTCATGTCTGGCTGGCCGTTAATAGAGAACAGGGCAAAGCAGCATTCGCTTTTCTGCCCAGCATATTGTTGAAGATGAGGTACTCTTACTATGCCACTGGGGAAGCTCCTTCCTTTGGAGTTCCTGCCTCCTCCCAACAGGACTTCTATGGTCTGTTGGATTGATCTTGTAGAACGGCCTTTTTGTCCGCCAAGATAATGTTTTCCTCAGCTGAACTGAATCACCTTATCAAGAATATATTTAAGGTGTTTGAGATATTTAGTTTCCTTGATTGGGCCTTTGGGGTGCTAGTGAGGAAGATTGAAGACTGTCTTAATTTAGCTGAAGATTTTTGCCTCCAATTGGCTAGGAGTCCTTTCATGCTCCGACAGAGGAATTAGAAGTGGCTCTTTAGAACTTGCCTCCCTATTTTCTATGGGTGTCCTTAAGAAGAGGGAGCTCTGGTGTTCGTTTACTTCGAAAGGGGTCTCACTGACTCAGAAGTCAGCTCTACTTTTCACTCCATTAGACAAGACTCACCTCTTTCCTCAAAACACAGTGAAGGAGATTCTTTCAGACTTTTGCAGAGTAAGCCCACCACTGACTTGTTGGCACAGTCCACTAGACGTCCGATGGAGCCTGTGCCTTCCACATCAAGATCATTCTCCCCTCTTCAGTCTGAACCCTTTCATGGAGGGATAGCTAAGACCCAGCCTCAACCTAACTTGCGATCTCCTATGAAGTCCATTAAGAGGCCTTCCTTCAAATCCAACCCCAAGAAGTGAGAAGTTAGTCCTCTGCGCCCAGGTAGGAGCCAGACTTCTACTTTATTGGAAAGATTGGGAGAGGAGAGGAGCAGACCCAGGGCTGCTCCATTCCTTTCGTAAAGACTCCTCCTTTAGTTACATCTCCAATCGCCTTGACAGCATATTCAAAAGGTTCCACAAAGTTTTTGGCTCTCTCTCAAGAAGTCGAATCCCTTCTTTCCGAAGGAGCAGTGGAAGAAGTGCTAGATCCCCACTCAGAGGATTCCTACAATTGCCTTTTCGTGGTTCCGAAGGCCTCGGGCTGGGGGCCCGTTCTGGATGTCAGCGCCTTGAATGTGTTCGTACTGAAGACGATGTTTCATATGGAGACTGTTCGCTCAGTCATGTCCTCAGTACAGCAGGGGGACTGGATGGTCATCCTGGATGTGCAGGATGCGCATTTTCATGTCCCTGTTCATCCAGACTCAGGAAAATTTCTACGCTTCGTTTTTCAGGACAGGATACTACAGTTCCAGGCCCTATGCTTTGGCTTATCGACGACTCCTCAAGTTTTCACATCAACTCCTGGCACAGGAGTTAGGCATTCTCATAAACAAAAAGAAATCCCTTTTGACACCAACTGAGGAGGTTTCATATTTAGGGATAATACTGAACTCTCGGACTTTTCGGGCTTTTCTGCCTCCCAAAAGAGTCAAGAACTGCCTTCAAACTGTCAGTCAGTTCCTTGCTCTTCCTTCCTGCTCGGCAGTGCAATGGATGAGTCTTCTGGGGACCCCTGCTTCAGTAGAGCTGTTTGTAAATCCAGGCAGGCTGCACATGATTGAATTGGTGCAGAAAAACCTCTTCTCCCAGTGCACCCAGACCTTCTATTTTATTCAGGTGCCTCCATCCTAGGCTGGGGCACCCTTCTGGATGGCCGGGAAGTCTCTGGAACATGGACTACGGTACAACAGAAATCTCACATCAACGTAAAGGAACTGAGAGCAATTCACCTGGGCCTTCAGTCCTTCTCGGATCTGGTCTGTGGCAAGAAGATTGTAGTACACACGGACAACACCACGGCTCTTGCTTACATTCGCAAATGGGGCACTCATTCCTCTCTGTACGAGACAGCGAGGGATCTCCTTCTGTGGGCAGAGGAGAACCAAGTCTCTCTTGTCACCCGGTTCATTCAAGGGAGAATGAATGTGACTGCAGACGAATTAAGCTGCCTCAAACAGGTCCTTCCAACCAAATGAACCTTAGACCCAATAGTCTGCGACAACCTGTGGAAACTGTGGGGCAAACCCACAGTGGATCTTTTTGCAACATCGGGAAACCACCGTCTTCCCCTCTTTTGCTCTGTTCCCAGATCCTCAAGCATTGAGCACGGATGCCATGCTTTTGGACTGGACAGACTTAGATGTGTATGCCTTCCTTTCCTTCGGTATGGTCAGGGAAGTAATCAACAAGCTGTCGACACATCAGAACACCTCCATGACCCTAGTAACCCCATTTTGGCCGAACAAAGAATGGCTTCCAGACTTGATTCAACTCCTGGTAGATGACCCAAGACTCCTTCCACAAAAACGGTCTCTGCTCAGACAACTCCACTTTCTCAGATTTCACCAAGGGTTATCCACTCTGGCCCTGACGGGCTTCAGACTGTCAATGGCCCTGACGGGCTTCAGACTGTCAAGCGCCTTGTCAGAGCAAAAGGGTTTTCGAGACAGGCTGCAGAGGCAGTTGCGAGATGCAGACGAGCTTCTTCTACAAAGCTCTACTAATCAAAATGGGCAGTCTTCAGAAGCAGTTCTCTGGCTCTACTAATCAAAATGGGCAGCTTCAGAAGGTGGTGCAGCCGCCATAACATCTCTTCTTCTGAGACATCTATGCTCTCGCTACTGCCAAACATATAAGCGAGTTACAGGCAATAGACAAGAGAATAGGCTTTGCACAAGAGGTATTTATTTTAGTCCAGTAAATCAAGGTTTAATCACTAATATAACTGGCATAAAGCAGTCCACACCCCTTCATTATGTGAAGTGTGGTTTTCATTTTTGGTGTACCCTTCAGAATTGCATGAATGAACGGTAATCATATGAAAATCAGATATTTCAGTTGGCTTTGATTTCATACAAAAAGCTTGAAAAACTTACTTTATTAATACAGTATGATACAGTATAAAGAAATCAAATCAGTATGCCTAAAATCAGTTTTCTGAATTGTTTGTGAAAATAACAGCAACTCCAGAAAGACTGGTAACAATACCAGTCTCTGCTTCATTGCTTTTATGAATACAGTAAAAGAGCTTATCCAAACTGACTATGGTAAGACATTGTGTGAATTTGCCACAAATATGTTCATGTAGGTTGTTAATTTCATATGTAGAGTAGTTTAGTGACTGGTTAAAATGTATGGTAGAAATACTCTAGAAATAAAATATAACTAGAAATTTCCTTGTTTTACCAACATAAATGAATCTAGTGTAGTGTGTGTCTCAAAAATAGGTAGCCTAGGATTGGCAAAGTTTATGATTAAAGTTACAAAAACATTTTTCCTGCATACTCTCTCTCTCTCTCTTCTCTCTCTCTCTCTCTCTCTCTCTCTCTCTCTCTCTCTCTCTCTCTCTCTCTCTCTCTCTCTCTCTTATTTGAAGAGAACAAAAGTAACTGTTTATATAGCTCTTTTATGATGCATGTTTTAAATATTTCTTTGGGTTATAGTTGAAGACATGTAGCTCAGAGGGTATGGTAAGTGGTAATGAAGGATTTGAACTAATACAAGCCTGTGGGGTAGGAAAAGCAAAGGCAGAGCTGGATGAAAGTTACAGGTGTGGGGGTTATCGAAGTTTCGTATTGTTGGCCTGGAAAAATTGTGATTGTTTGCAAAAATATGGAATTGTTCTAGTACAGGTACTGAATTATTTGAGACAAAACAGCTGCTGCAATTTCTTGAGTGTATTAAGAGTTTTTAATCAAGATCACTTATTCAGAACTGATCCACTTAAAGAATAGTCATTGCAGTCTCCCCAGCATATTGTAGATGTTTCTTAAAATCACATGTCTCAAGAGCACAAATCCAAGTCAGAATCTCTATATCCAAGTAAAACCGCCACCAAAAGCTGATGTCAGTAGTTCATAAGCAGGAACAGTTGAGGGTAGAAGGATGAAAGGATGCCTCTCGTATATTACAGATGAAGCATCTATTAACGTAAGGAAGGAAGAGCATAAAGTGTGAGTTGGGCTACCTAGTTAGAGGTAGTGGGAGAGCACTGTAGGCCAATGACTGGAGTATGAAACCTCACGAAGAGCATGGAGGTCACCAACACAGAGCAGTCCAAATTGATCCAAATCATAGTCCAAATGCTCCGTGAAAAGTAACTTCAGTAGAGAATCTCAAGGTCAAACAGTAAGGCAGCACAGAACCAAGGTATCAACAGATTAGTGAAGCAAAAAATTCTTCCCATTAAACTATGTGCTATAAAATGGACTAAAGGCAGACTTTGTGAGAACCTTAACAATTGAGAGAGAGTGGCAATCATAGCTTGAAAAAGAATGCCTCTGGGGATTGGTTAGGTTGATGTTTTAAGCCAAGACTTCTCAGTCTTAGTATGAGAGTTGCAGAACGTGATACAGTGAATGCAACCATTACTGCAAAACCTTACTCACTGAAGATAAGTCAGGAAACTCCCAAAAAGCAGTGACTGAGGATGAGGATGAACTTGTGGAACAGGACTGAAGAAACCCATGACCTAAAGGAATCTGTGACATTCAAAATAGGATTTTGGATGGTGTCGCCAGCCCTACATGAGCTGATAGTCAGCTCAGTGGTCTGGTTAAACTATTTTAATAATAATTATATGGATGTTGTCACATTTGACAGGGATCAAATTTGACAGGGATCAAAAACTTGCCAGCAGCCACCTCAACAGACAGAATAGTAACATTGTAGGTGTTATGGCCAGACTAGGCTTGAGCTTACAAGACTGGTTGCAGAAGACTTGTGTTCAGCAACTTGGCAACAGATCCAGCAAAGGAGTTCTCCGAATAAGTAACTAGGTTGCAGACACCTGAGGAAAAAAAACATTCAGATTTTAGAACTTGTGGCACCTGCAGAGAGGTCATTCTTAAGGAGCAAGACTTCAAAATAGCCAAGGCAAGAAAGCGTCCAAGTACCTCTTCCTAGGAACTAAAGTTCACACTGCCAGCACATAGACCTAATCTGGCCCTGACCTGTCAGGATTTCATGAGAAGGAGATAGAGATAGCGCAGGTGGCCAGAACTTACTGATATGACAGTCATAATTCAAATAAGGCCAAAAAGTTCATCCATGGCTCTGGGAAGCCAAAGCACCCGGGAACTCCCTTCAGCCTTGACCCCTTGAACCTTGCAATCACCAGGTGGGCTTTTCTCTCACAGTTGATGTGTTGAAAAGCATGAAAGTTTGGGAAAAGGTTATTACATCGAGAATCCCATTGGTATGAGGAATCAAGGGAACTTAGCAACTGGAAGCCATCTGAACCTGTAGAGACTGAAGTTGAAGAATGAATCATTGAAAGTCGAGGGAAGCCTCAAGAGACCCAAACCTAAAGCAACTGGAAGCCAGCTGAAACATCAGAGGGATCTGTAGTTTAAGGGATCGAGAAAAAATGATTTGCTGAAAAAAAATTGGCATCGACAAAATATTATGAAAATTTGCCGTATTTCTCTAGTTATGTAAAATTAATAACTATATACCCATAAAACACCAGTAGCGCAAAATGATTTAGTCTGAGTTTTTTGCGATATATATTACAAAACTTCCTTTGAAATGAAATGTATAATGTCAATAATATCCTACAGCCTTTTAGTTATTCCTAGCCATGACACAGAACCATGACGCCGACTGTGTCGAGTTGCCTATAAACTTACTCGCTAGCCTTGACTGAACTCTGTATTTTCTGCAGTGTTTTTGTTTTTTCACCGTGCCTAAAAGGTCCAAGAGTGCACTTCATGCCAAAAAGCCAAGGAAACCCAAAGTAGAAGAAAGAGTTCAAGAAATTAGTGCCATAGGGGAATGGAGCCTGAGAAGAGCTGTCGCCCATCAAACGGCGACAGCGATCCTGCTGACCAGAGACCAAATCCACCCCCTAAACGCCTTTTTTATTGTTCGTCACTACCAAAGGGCAAAGATATTTTAGAAAAAGAAAGCAGTAGCTCTCATATTATAGACGATCCTGAGGATCATAATAAGTGAAGCAAGACTTGATGAATTAACCCTAATTGTGAATGTAAACTCCATTTGGCAAGGGATGGATTGAGACACTAATAAAAAGTGTAGGCAAACTATGATACCCAGAGTAATACCTTGCAACAAGATCAGACAGGGGACCAGGAACCTAAAATTTATAAGAATGTGTCTTAGGCACATAAATAATCAATTAATATTCTTATTTATAATCATTTTGCATTAATTAATACCCAAAAATAAAAATTAAACAACAACTTTTATGTAACTAAAACTTTGAAGGCCCGTTTCTCAAAACATAAGTTTTTCACCTTAAAATGCATCCCAAATGGATTAAAACAAAGGAATATTTTGAGTTTCTGATTTTTGTAATTTTTTTTCTCCCGGGAAAATTTTGGAAAAAAATTCATATCAAAAATAATTGAAAAATCAAAAATCCCGGCTTTGTATCGAAGGTCCATATGTGTTTTATACGGAAATCTCATCCCTGGCAAAATGGCCATTTTTGGTCGAAAAATGCTCTATGGTTCAAAAACCTAAGGTCACTGAACAAAATTTTTTCCCAGAAGTTCCACACAATATCCTTTAACAAACCCCTATTATCAACAACCTGTCGTTAAAAAGTAAACCGCCTGGAACACACACTAGTAGGACGACCCAGGGGAACACATCCTTTTGGTTGACAGACAATAAGGATCCCTGGCAAATGGAAGACCACACAGGCACTATGGTTCCCAAACAGAAATACCTTTGGGTTGAAGAAGTTGAAGTTCAGGTTCCATCCTCTCAACTTCCTTAGAACAAGGATAGCCAACAGCAGATGATTCCAACAAAACCTCCTTGATAGTACTCCTTATTTTAGAGAGGTCACATTGCTGCCAAGGATCAATCTCCTGATGGGGATGACTGAATAGGGAACAGACAAGACTATGGAGGAAAAGACAAAGCGGCAAGCAGAATGAAGATTTCTAGAACCCAGGGCTTTCTGCCTAAGGACCCCTATTCTTCATAAACCTTGAATGCAAAGATGTTGGACCCCATCCACAACTGCTCTTAGAACCAAGGGAACACAGCTCACAGTTCTCTGTGAAAGTGAAAGTAAGAAACACAAGACACTGCCATAGGGAGAAAGTGCTGGACTTATGAGGAGCCAAGGTCTGCTTTCTTAGCAGCACTAGCACTGACGACACCAACCAGATTAGAGTTGATGAAAATACGTCAAGTACTGTGAAGGAAACTAGAGGCCAAGAGCCCCAACTTAGCTCGGGCAGCAGTAGTGGATAGCTACTTGGAGAGGGCACAAGAAGGTCAAAGAACTAACACCACACCCATAAAATTCATATCCACCATGAGAGATCAAAACATCAGTTTAGAGAGTGAACAGAAGAGGTAGGCAATCCATATTCCCAGTGGATGGGGAGCCAGGTAACAAATGAAAGGCAGTTTCTTGGGACCTCAACAGGACAGACCCAGAGAGCTAACTTAGCTGCAAAAATGTATTGAAGACCAAATCCAAGGCCAAGGATTTGAAGGAACAAGGACCTGAGAAGGTACTTTCTGCCAGCATACTCCAACAATAGTGAAGTTTGGAAAGCTGGAGAGGAGCATTCATGGATGATCCAGAAAAGGTAAATGAGGACCTGAGCCCCAAGCTTGCTGTTATCAGGTTCAGAGCCATGATAGGCCAACACACCAGAGTGCCCATCAGCCTGGACTCCAAACATTACCAGAGGGAAGGAGAAACTCTAGAGTACTTTCAGCTTCTCCTCTCTTTGGGCTGCTTAAACACTGTTCAGCTTACATGAACTTTGTGTCTGGCAGAATTCCAATACTACTCTTCCCACAAGGTTTCTCAGATTATATTTCCTGTCAGTATATCTTCAAAACCAACTCAGTCTTATCAAACACTTCCACTTAGGTTTTCACCACTGTAGTTTACCTTTTGGTTCTGTCACTGCCACTGATAACCCTCTCTGAAAGACTTGTCTCTCAGATCTTCAATTCTTCTTGTTAATGGTGTGTATTATATTAACTATATATTTTGCACCTTTGTATATCTTGTGCACAGCCAATATCCACAGTTTTTATTTTAAGCATCTACATCTATTAACATCTTTCACCCACCACAGTCCCCATTCACCGTTCTTACTATTACTGAATTTTCACTGTTTTCATTATTTTCACTGTTTTCATTATTTTGTTCTTTCCCAGATTCATGTTATTGTATCCTTGCTAGTTTAAAGGCTGCCAGTTATTTAATTTTTTCAACCGATTCTTTCTTCTGTATCTTTTGCCAGTTTAAAGGCTGGAAGAGACATGGGTGCGATTTCATTTGTTGAACTCACCAGTTTTAGTTGATGCTTTGGCTCTTTTTATGTGTGTGTATGTGAGGGGAGGGGGGACACAGGGGAGTCCTCTTTGCCTTTACTGTTTGTTTATATTGGAACTGGTTGAAAGGTCTTAAATTCATTTTAGTTCTCATGACATAACTATAAAGCAAATTTGTTTGTGAATTATTGGAGATGCTATTACTATTATATAAAAAGTTTAAATTTTGTACAGATTAAAAAACTGTATTCCTTAAAATCTAGAGTAAACAGAAAATGAAGTAACAGAATTGACTGTATATTTAATTACAATTTCCTGGTAACATTTTCATGATTGTGATAGTAAGTCATTTAATATCATATTATACAACTATTTTGTAATCTCACACAGGTTAAAAGTAAAGTCTAGTGTGTTTGAACGAGTTAGAGGTCAGCAGGTATTAGCAAGTGTCAATAATCCTGAATCTGCAAGTGTAGAATACCGACAGGCCCAAGGTACGTCTCGTGCCAACAAACGTAAATGCCCATTGATGCCTCCTGCAGATGCAACCATGCTTAATGCAGATCAGCTGAAGGATATGTTAATAGGTAAGTTGATTTTGCCAGTTATTCTTAAGTCTTGCAAGGTAAATTACTATCATAATCCTACATTTAAAGTTTGAGATTATGATTGTTTTTGTTACTGATCACAGTAGAAAAAAGTTAGGTGGACAAAGGTCTTTAGTGTTTATCATCTTGAGATGAAGATTGAATTAACTGTTGTGTTGTACAATATTGAGGTAGAGGTAGACAAGTGACAGGAAGCAAAGAGTTAATGGAACAAGTTTATTTCAAGTAATAATTCATGTGTAACAGCGATCGTGTATTTGAATTATCCAAGTGATTTCAAGAGAATGTAACAGAATTGATATAGAAAGGATGTGGAGAATGTTAGTTATGTGTGGTGGAAATGGTAGTTTTTAAAACGAACTGGAAGCTTATTATTGGGATGGTTGAAGCTTACCTAAATAGAATGGTTTGGTGCAAAAGAACGACCTAGCCAATCAGTATTCTTGTGGATGGAACAATGGGCAATAGTCTAGCTTTGATTGATTTTGGTAGAAAAAGTTCCATAGAATCAGAAACTGAATGACGCCCAGCTGGCATCTTTGGGCATTTTGAGAAATTCAACATGGCATCCAATATGGCTACTGCGTAGATCCAAAAGGTATAAACGTCTCTCACTTCGTTATTTTTTGGCTTATTTTATAATATGATACATCAATTCTAGGGTGTTCGAGGTCAAGGAAGCCAGTTTTAATGGAAAATAAAGTGTAAACCCAAAACTTATTGAGTTGTTCATATTCAGTATAAAACTCAAATGCTACATTGGTTGCAAAAAAATTTGTGATAAAGAAAGAACACAAACACATGCTGAATGTTTGGTCACTTTATCAGAAACTGATATCAGAAAATGATGCCACAGAACATTTATAAATGATTTCAAGTGAGAAAGTCTTCATTATCATTATCCCTTTCGTTGTCAGTGTCAGCCGCTTCATCTTCAGAATCCTGGAATGCTGCATTGAGAGGAGGTCTGTCAATAAATATTAAGAAAACAGAAGTTATGGTTATCTCCAAAGATGAAATCCCCCCAAGAACAGATATAAGAATTAATGCTGAAAGAGTTAAACAAACCGATAGTTTTAATTATTTAGGATGCACTGTCACAAGTGATGGAAAATGTGAAAAAGAGATCAGGAGGAGAATATCCTTGGCAAAAGATGCATTTGGTAAAATAAAGAAATTAGTCACCAACTCAAAAATATCGATGAATCCTAGGAGGAGATTTATGAAATGTTTTGTTTGGTCTGTATTGTTGTATGGCTGTGAAACTTGGACCTTGAGGAAGGCAGACAAGGAGAGGTTGCAGGCTGCAGAAATGTGGTTTTGGAGAAGGATGCTGAAAATATCATGGACAGAAAGGAAAACTAATGAGCAGGTATTAGAGAGAGTAGGCATTGAGAGAGCACTTTTGGCTTCAGTGAGAGGTAGACAAATGCGGTTTGTGGGTCACATAGTGAGAAGACAAGAACTAGAACATCTCTCGCTCACTGGTAAAATCAATGGAAGGAGGCCGAGAGGAAGACTAGACAAAAATATATGGATGGATTAGTGAGAATGGCTGGAGGAAGAATGTCTGCAGCTCAGTTGCTGCAGAGAGCCGGAAGTAGAGAGGAGTGGTGAGCCATGATTGCCGACGTCCTTGGGGATATGGCACCTGGATGATGATGAATGCGGTGTTACATAGAAACTACACACTTTCTCTGAGTTTGCTTTCCCCTCTCTCTCTCTCTCTCTCCTCTCTCTCTCTCTCTCTCTCTCTCTCTCTCTCTCTCTCATTGGGGATTTTGACAAAGGAAAAATCTATTTCTGAGAAGACCTGTCACCAGTGAAATATCCATTCAGCACATATTTCTAGGTGTAAGTATTGCTAAATACTTCAGAGAAAAAGCTAAGTACAATGCCAGGATTCACGACCCCCAGTTCAGTACCATTTATAATGGTGTGGGAGTATACACAAGGGTGAGTGTTGCCACTGCCACAGGCCTCTGCCCTAGAGATCTCAATATAAATCCATAAAGTGAGGACCGTCACATACCTCACTCATCTCCCAGCCAACAACACCTCCTTCGCCATCTTGGTATCATTCCAAGAAGATTAGCATCCCCCAAGCTTGGTATGCCACTCAGGGAAGGAAGGAGCTGGGGATGGGTCACCCGGGTGACTTACCGAGGTCTTCCCAGAAATAGATTTTCCTTTGTCAAATCCTTTCTGGGTTAGGCCTGTGTCACCGGTGCGAAATCCTCAACACAGAGAAACAGATCATACAAAGCTTGGTGGAACCCTCTAACAAAAAAATTTAATGGAGATAAATAACACTATAAAGAGGTACTGAGTTTAATTACCCAAGTAGCAAAAATAGGACATGAATAATAAATAGGGCATACACAGACACAAAATATAGTTAACACTAGACACTAAATGCTAACAAAGGGGAACAAAACAATATACCAGCATGGTCCAGGAGTCAGGCTGCTGGTATGCTGACTTCAAGATAGACGGCAAGGTGGAGCAAACAGGGGCAGGAAAAAGGGGACAGGATAACTAAGATTATAGGCCCTAATCTAGAGCGGAAGGAACAATACTTCCTGCAGCCACTATGGAAAATTTTAGGGCCTCTAGAGATTTAAGGTAGTGGCGTTTGAATACTGATGGTGATTTCCAACCCGTATATTTTTTAAGATCTTCAAAATTCATATTATGAAAATAATTAGTGGAGGTGGCCACTGCTCGGATATCATGTACCTTAGGTACTGAATCCGGGTTAGCTTGCTTTATAAAATATAGTATTTGTTGCCTAATGGCCTTTAAAATGGTTCCTCCATTTTCCCCCTAACAAAAAGAAGACCCAGACATTATATTAGAAGTTCTATCTTAATAAGCCTTTAAAGTGGTAACTGGACATAAGGACAGATCCTGTGGAAGGGGATAACCTTCCAGGGACCATCTATCTTGTGGATCTTCATTCTTAAGCTAAAAACTTGAGATCCGGGGATAATAGAAGACTTCTACAATGGGAGGAAGTCCAACATGGATTCGGTTCTCTAGAGGCGGACAGTTCAGAAATTCTGGCACCTGAAGCTAGGCTAATTAAGAATAACGTTTTCCTTAACAGACTCGAATATGAACACCGATCATTATCAGTGTCCGATGCTAATTTAAGTACATCATTTAAGAACCAGGAAACCGTGTAGAGGGACGGGTTGCGCATTCTCAAACAAACATATCTGGAATTGATAAGAAAATATGAGTCCGTTAAGTTAATATTGAAACCATGTAAAAATATCTTTTTTAAAGCCGACTTTGCTGTAGTAATAGTACTAGAGGCCAGTCCTTTCTCAAATAATGACCTGAAGAACGAAGTTACCCAGGTTCGTGGTCATCTCTTCGCTTCAGATTCTCTCAGGAATAATGCTAACTTTTAACTGTGAGTCATATTGTCTGAGGTAGATTCCCTTTTGTCTGATTCTATGAACAGTGTATTAATAGGATCAATATTAGCATCTTTCTGAGCTGCAAATTTCATGAAATCCATAAAGCTGGGGCATTCAGGAATTCTTGAGAGCACTGACACAGTCGAGTTTGTACTATTTGAGTCAACTTTGGCCTGGGGATATGTATGCGGAGTTTCAACTCTAGAAGAAGAGGGGAAACCAATTGCTCTTCGGCCAGTTACTTGGGTGCCACCAGGGCTACTTGACCTTTGAATGATCTGGCTTGTGTGAACTTTCATCAACAGGTTTATTGGTGAAACAGATAGATTCTTTGCCACCTGTTCCAATCTATTGACATCGCATCTGTGGAGTAGGCAAGAGGGTCTAGGTGGGAGCAACATAACATGGAAGTTTGTGGTTGCTCTCTGTAGCAAGCAGATCATACCTGAAGACCTGGTACCTGACGACAAATCCATTGAATGATGTTTGTCAGTGACCATTCCGACTCCGCGGAGTTGTCCTGGACAGAGAAATCCGCCAATGACATTCCGGACACCTGCCAGATGGGTAGCTGACAAATGCCAGTGGTGTTTTTGCCAGGGGGAGAAAATTGCTATCATCACTTGATTGATCCGGCTCGACTTGGAGCCCCCTCTGTTTATGCAATGCACAACTACTGCGCTGTCCAGTACCAGCCTGATATGAATCTGTCTGGCTGGACGTAGTTTCTTCAGAGTTAGAAATACTGCCATTGCTTCGAGAATGTTGATATGGAACTGGCGGAACATAGTGGACCCGCGTTCCTTGAACTTTCTTTGTGTTAGAATATCCTCCCCACCGCTCCAGGAAGCATCGTGTGGATCACCAATGATGGAGAAATTGTAGAGGCACTGACATGACAAATCTTGACCAGTGACCACGGTCAAGCCTTTTCCTCAACACCAGCGGAATTAGGGACACCTTGTCTCTGAATCTGTTGTTGGCTCGTCCATCATACAATTCATATCTCAGTTTGGCTTTCCAGCAGCAGGTCTATTACTAGCCTTGAACTGAAAGAGAACCTAGGACTCTTTCCTGGAGTCTGACTGAGAGGCTTTTTGTTTTTGAGGAACTGCCTGGTAGCTTTGGCTATTTCCCTCCTTTTGGCTGGCGGAAGTGACGGTTGTGTGTGTCAGATCCCAGTGGATTCCTAGCCATTGAATCGAGCCTCCGAGACTAGGAGGATTTCTCCTGTTTGTTGAAAGCCTGGGATTCAGGAAGCTGTGATCGCACTGGTTGTTGCTCTCCGACATTCCTTGGCGTTGGGTGTCAAATTATCCAATCGTCTGGGTATGCATTAACATGATCCCCTGGAACCGTAGTTGCTGGACCTACTGTTTCTGCCAGTTTGAGTGAATTCTGGGCGCTATGTTGTTGAGCCCGAATGGCATGAAACTCTGAACGAGTGAGCTTGTTTCCTAGTCTGAACCTAGGGAAGGAGAAATTTCATAATCGGAATGATAATAGGCATCTGAAAGATCTAGAGGTGGTGGCGGCCCAGGGTGTATTGAGGTCCGCACCTGCGGATTGTGGCATGCGAAACTTATGCGTGAATGTATAAATTGAGGCGAGACAAGTCTGGGATTACTCTTTGCTGACTGGAGCCTTTCTTCGGAACTGAACAGTCTGCCTTGAAATTTCAGGTGTCTCACTTTCTTTGTACTTGCCCTCTTTTGAAGCAGGTCTTTTCTACGAAGTCAGAAGAAGGGCTTTGGATGGGGACTGATGGAATCTGACTGGCGGAGGAGGACCTCTGCTCCAGCTCCATCCCAGACCTTTGGAAACTATGCTGTGGGCCCATGGACTGAAGGTCCAATGGTCCCGAAAAAGATATAACCTCCCGCCTACCTGAGGAGACTCATTGGGGGGGAGAGGGCTTTCCTCCTCTACTACTTCGGCCTCCTCTTCCTCGTGAGGAGGCGTGGCACAAACCTACACTCCTGAAGGAGGCTCTGGCTCTGCTTCCTCCTTTCCCTATTGAAACCCGAAATGCCTGGCTTTCAAACGGGCGTTAGACGCCGGGGACGCCACAGGTTGGAGAAGCAAGGGTATGTAAGCCAGCTGCATCCAGCTGGAAAGCTGTTGCTGAGCTGGGCTTTCGAGTTGAAGGCTGGCAAACCTGGGAGACCGGTACAGCCTGGAGCATAGTTTGAGTATGGGGCTTTTGTACCTCCTGAACCTTTTCCCGTTCTGGCTTGAGGTCCGGCGGACTCGGTGGCCTTCCTTTTGAAGGGGAGACCCCAGCGGGAGCAGGCTTGATTTGCCTGGTTGCCTCCGCCAGGATGTTGGTGACCTCAACCTCCAGGAAGATATTAAAGCCCCAAATAGAACTCTTCATGAGTCTATTGGGTTCGTGTCTTATAGTGGCGTCCGCAAAGATGTGTTTCCGGCAATTCATTCTCGCCACTACGAAATCATACAGGTCCGCCTGGAATCCCGCTAACAGGGATTTGGTTAGGACCTGGAACAGGATTCTTAGTAGGTGACGCGTTGCCTCTGTAGAGCCAAGAGATACGGGAGAGACTCAACCTGCACCAGCTTCAAATTCTGCCTTTAAAAGAGGCCTCGAATCTTGGAAGCTGTTCACTGAAGAGGGATGAGGCGCACTTTCGGTCGGGTTGCCCACCGTGAGCGTGTGGAGCTCGAGCCAAAATTCTGAATCTCGGGAAGACAAGAGGTGGGATCTGTCTCTATGGAGTTGAGGTGATGACTTACCCTCGATGCCCGCCTGACTATTCAGCAGTGCTACCTTAATCGTGCAGGGGGTAGGGATGGCTTCACCTACCGAGAACATAGTGAAAGTCCCCTTGAAGGGGGTAAGTTTAGTATTTTCAGACTCCCACTCAGTGAGAGTGCGCATCAAGGTGGATTGGAGGAGGCTTGGTCCGTAGGGAAGATTATTCTCTTGGGACCTTGTCTGATCTGATCAGAGGCTTCCTCCTGTAAGTCTGGCGTAGCCTGGGTGGAGGCACCAGGTCAGGTGGAAAGGGCACGAAAGGTTCTTCCAACCGTGTGCCCAAGCCCTCGATGGTCAGAGTATCTTCATGCCGAAGGCATGAGCAAGCCATGGATTCCCCTTATCGAAGGGAGGAAGACTGGAGGCATCCGGAACAGCGTAGGTCTGAGCTGCTACTCCGGAGCGCATAAACCCGGAGAGCAAGCTCTCCTGGGTCTGCATCCTCTCCGCTAAAGACTTCACAGAGTCCTGAGTGTTTCGGCTCGAAGCAGCTGAGAGGAAGGTCATTAATCTGGCTTGACCTTCCTGTCCAACTTCTGCATAAGAAGTTCTACGAAGGCCTCGGGTCGAAGTTGGGCTGAGGGGATCGCGCCAACTGCCCTGGATGCCGACCCCTTGGCGGGGGTGGCGCTTGCTGGTGTGGGCGCGCCACTGGGCTAAAGAGCCGGTGGCGATCTCGAGGGCGATGGATTGGGCGGGCCTAGAGGACTTAGAGTAAGTCCTTCTTTTTCAAGGAGTTTTCACCTTGGGGACAGTAGACCTCGACCTGTCCTCCAAAGGTAAGCCAGTCTTTAGAAAACCTTGAAAAGGAAGAAGGAGAATCAAAAAAGGAACTAGGTAAAAGTCATTCCCCTGCCTCCACTTACCACCCTACTTCTACCTGGTGGTCGGATTGGCGCTCATCGGTTCCAAGTTTGATGTTGATGGCCGCCACCTCTTCCAGCCATCTCTCCGCGCCGTTGTCTTCTTGGGAGGATTCCGTCATCTCCGAGATCCGATTCGATCGAGGGGCGGCTACTTCATGTGTTTTCAGCAGAGATCCGGGCCCGAGGGTAGAGAGGTGCAGATCTCCTCTGACAAAACGTAAGAGCTTCCCAGCGCAACATTCCTCCCAAACCCGCTGGCCCAGATCTTGAGGGTCGACAGCGAGAAGAGTGCGGTTATTCTGTTGGTCGAACTGAAAGAAAGGAAAAGACTTACACAAATATTCTCTAATCGCCGTATCTATCAATATAGGCATTAAAGTCAAGGAGACTAAAGGTTAAGCGGACTTGGCTTACAGGCTCATCCATCTTCCATTCAGTGCAGAGCGTAGCAGACCCTCCACAACCATCTGGGTGCCCAGGCAGTCAGGTCCCCACTTGAACCACGGCCGGGTGTGAGTGGCACACCTCATGGCCACAGGGTTGTTGGAGGACCGCCGTACACCCAGGCTCCTGACAGCGTACCATCTGTAAGTGGACAGATGATACATGAGTATCGCTAGTTAAGGCTCGCCGGAGTAGGTCCGACGGGGATAGGATACCTTAACCTAATAATGGGTGATGGAGCATGCTTACAGTCAATCCAAATCCCGCCGGAGATAAATTCGGCAGTATAAAATTTATATACAATACCTTACGTGGTACATAAATTAAGGGCCGCGGAGTAAGTCAGTGATAGCAATACACCTTAACTAGGAACATGCATCATATAATATAATATAATTAACCCGTAAACGCCTGTTGGACGTTTTAAACGTCGTCCAAAATTGTCTGTCGAATGCCGAGTGGACGTTGCAAGCGTCGACTGAAAATACTTTTTTAAATATTTGCTTGGAAGGCAATTTTTAGGCCTAGTTTGTGGAAGATTTCAAATCCGAGCCTCGGCGGATGCTGAAATTCGCAGGATCAGCTGTTTTGTTTCTGGCGTCACCCAGGCAGCATAAATTCCCCCATCTCGCATCAGAGGCATCAGAGCAGCACCTTGCGGGGCGATATTTTAGCGCAGGCGTGTTTTGTTGAACTTTTGCAGTGTTAGCGTATTACGTGCTGCAACGGGCCGTTTGCAGAGATCGCCCAAGGCGTCAGAAGCGTGCGTGGCGCACATTGCCTGTCGGAAGTGAGCATGTGAGTGAGGTTTTGGACTTGGATGCTGAAGGACCCAGCAGCAAGTGACCTTCTCAGCAAGCGTGTTGTTCGACCATGTGTGACCTATGGCGACCAAGGACCACATCCGTTCCTTTCGACCCCTAGGAAGCATCGTGGGTGTCTGAGGGCATCCAGCATTTGGGAGGCCTCCTACAGAAGGACATTGGCAGTACTTGTTGGGCCTCCGATCGAGAGCAGGTCGAAAATCCTGATTTAGTGGTAGTTGGTCATTTCGCGATGGCGACATGCGCCTGACATCAGCGATGATGTATTTGCCACCAATGTCCGTGCGGGATCCTCAGCAGGAAAGTGAA